>NW_021848513.1:21016-27708 GCF_003651465.1 Formica exsecta
ATACGCTACAAAAACAATATTGCACAAGATATCGCGATTTTTTGATATTTTATAACATTTTGCGAAAATCTGACAGTATATCTATCACCGGGCGATTAAGTAAACATGAAAAAATTAATTAACGCTGTTAATGATTAAATCTATTTCTATTTTGATAGAACACGGTTAAAACTATAGAAAAATATAATAATTATAATAGAATAGACTTTCGTGTTTCAAAAATTATAATTTCTCGTATGACGTGTACAGATATATTTAAGACTCATGAGAATAAAATTTTTTCGCAATTTTGAATTTTTGTTTAGAATTCTGGGTAGCATGTTTCAGAAATTGATTTCATGTATGTCGTATAAAGATTTATCTAAATCCCAAAAGAAGTAAGAAATTTTTTTAGAGATATTTTCAGATTTTTTATTAGTTTTAAATAGCACTACACAAGATATAAGAAAAACTCTTAAAATTTTAAATGCTAAAACCAATATTGCATAATATATTGCGATTTTTTTATGATGTTTTCAAAAAATTTGATAGTGTATCTTCTACCGAGGGATCATATAAACGTGAAAGAATCAATTAACGCTGCTAATTATTAGAAGTCCTTAGAGATCGAAAGAACATGGTTAGAATTATTAGAAAATTTATTATACTATTGTTACGTCCAGACTCGGGGAAGGATGAGTCGACGGAAGGGCGCAACAACTATCTTTATTTATCCCGAAGTCAAACGTCTCGTGGCGTTTGGTTCCATTTCAAAAATCAAGCAACATTTAGAAGAGGTACGTTTGAGGTTGAAGTGAAGAATGTGCTCGTGAATTAATCAGAATCGGATTATTCTTAACAAGAATTTATTCCGAATAAACAAAGTTAAATAAAATGTAGCAATTACAAATGTATCACAATTGCTCTCTCGTTGCAAAGAACGCTTTCCGTTCGCGCTGGTAATTCGGACGAGTGTGTCGTATCGATCCGTGTAAGAAAAAGCAAAAGAAAAGGCATACAATATAAAAAAAAGGAAAATCCAAATCTGTTATGCAGATGTTTTTTTATTGCTTTATGGCGCTTGCATTCACAACGTTCGGGCGTTACACTTTCGGAATTTTCCGTTTTGCATCATGCACGCCACACGTTAATCAAGCGATCATATACAATCATGAGTAAATTAATTAATGTTGATAATAATCAGATTTTTTTTTGATAAAAAAACAATTAAAACTATAGCATATTATATTATAATAGAATAGAATTTCGTTCCGAAAATCGAGCAACGTTTAGAAAAGATACGTTAAACAGGTGACCTTTAATTATATACAATCATAAGTAAATTAATTAATGTTGCTAATAATTAGTATCTCTTAAAAATCGAAAGAACAGGATTAAAATTATAGAAAAATTAGAATAGACCTCCATTTTAAATATTGATTTTTCGTATGTCGTATAAAGATATATCTAAGAATCGAAACGAATACTCTTTCGCATTTTCGGTGTTTTAATTAGAAATCTAGGTAAAATCCCGCACAATACAAAAAGTACTCTTTTATACTATAAAAAACCAATATTGCAAAAAGTTGCGAATTTTCGTATAATATTTTACAAAAACCTGTTAGCTGACATTATATAGGGACAAGTTGGGTAAAACCGGGTAGGCGGGTCAAATCGGGTACCCCTGTTTTTTCGTAATAAATGCTGTTATCTATGGCTAACTTCTAGTGTTGGGGTAAAACCGAGTACTTACACATCTCATATAATGAAAAGAGGAAGAAGTGTTATCCTGACTTTGTGTCCCTACAAAAAGCAGTTGAAAACAAAAACTAATACTCAGAAAAAGAAACCACTAAAAAAAAAACTTTTTGAGATCCCAAAAGTTAAAAAGTGAAATAAGAAAGTCCTGCAGCAATGTCGAACAACAGGATATTTTTATTTGTGATTTTTGTTAATAGAATACATCTTTATATTGTATTTTGATTAAAATAAATCTAGATTTTGTAATTACACGGTGTTTTGCATATTTTCAAATGGGTACCCGGTTTGACCCTGCCGGTAAGACAAAACCGGGTACTTTGACTTCTCCACAAAATTCTGTTATTCTTGATAAACAAAAATTTTTTTTTCAGCAAATAGTCTTGTTTTCTCATAGTTCAAGATTCACTAAAGACTACTAAAAGTCGGAAAATTTTTTTTGTCTCGGATTTTTTGTAGGAAAACAAATCCAAAAAGGTATCCGGTTTTACCCTACTTTCCCCTACCTATAAATTTTTATTTAGTTAGCGCAACATTTTAATATCATTATTTTTGTAAGAAATAAAAAAAAAACTATTTTATACAATCTCCTTTTGTTAAAAAGATTAGGAACGATATAAATTTGACAATTCAATCTTGTCAGTTGAATCTATCGCTGATCGAGTTTAATTGGAATTTGATTGTGTTTAAGAGAGTGATCTTTTCTTTACAATAAATTTGATTTGATTTGCTATATTCTCTTTTTAAATTGCATTTTTTTAAATATTTCTACACTTGAAATAAATTAAATCGTACATCCAGATTTTGAATGAAAGAACAAAAAAGATATAAAGAATTCCAAACAATTTTTAAAAATGTATATTATATTTAAACATTCAAGTAAGAAAAAATATAGGAATATAAAACAGAGTGCTAATATAATATGAAACACACATTATTCCCAAAACTATTGTAGCAATCTACCTATATATAGTAGATAATTATAGATAATTATAGTAATCAAATGTAGATAATTATAGTAATCAGATCACATATAGATAATTATAGTAATCAGATCCATTAGGTTTCGTTTCAGTTACTCGAAAATACTAATGTCAGCTATATTATTTACAGTTATAAAAGCAAGTGTTATGTCTTTCAACCATCAAAATTTTTCGCAAAGTAAGAAAAAATGTCTTTCTTCTTTCTATCGATAAATTTAACATATTAAGATTAAACTTGAAAATGGTAGAATATTAGATATTTAAAATTATTTTTCTTATATAGAACTTTGCATTTGATCATTTGGAAAATAACGTCATTAATTTAGTATCATTGGCTAGATAATATTCGCTGGACTTAGTAAAATATCTTCTATATTATTTCTTAGAGCTATAATATTTTGGAGACAAAGTTTGAAGTTTGGTCTATCTTTTGCTGCACTCCAGCAGCACAGAATCAATTCGTACAAAGTCAATGGACAATTAAGAGGCATCGGTAATTTGCCTCCAGCGCGTACATAATCTATTACTTCCAGATTAGTCCTGCCAATGTAGGGATGCTCACCCAACGATGTAATTTCCCACATTAGAACCCTGAATGACCAAACGTCGCTCTGGGAAGTAAATATTCCGACCACCAAAGATTCCGGTGCCATCCAGCGAACAGGAAGAAAAGCTTGCCCTTTCTAAAACATGTAATTTTAACGAAATTAATCTTCTGATTCAAGTTGCCCATTTTTAGAATTTTTGTGCTAAAACGAAATACGTTTACTTATCTTTTGCTTTATATAAATAGAAATAATCTATTTTTTTAAGTTCTATTCAAAATATATATAAAAATATACTATATCATTATGACAAAAAAAAACACACAAACATTTCTAAAAAATTTTATTTTTTTGCAATAATTATATTTACCATGCGATAATAGTCATCCTTGTAAATATCTCTAGCTAATCCAAAATCGCCGATTTTGACGACACGGTTTTCGCGACCTCTCGCAGATACTAAGCAATTTCGACACGCGAGATCTCTATGAACGAAACGCAGATTTTCCAGGTAGCAACAGCCTCGCGCAACATCTTCGCACAAGGCGAACAAATCTTGCAGACGCAAAGCGTTGCAATTTTCGACTATCTCTCAAATATTGTAATAAATCACTAAATACTTATTGACGTATAGCAACAATGCAAAATATTTTTAGTATCTCTAAACTCTTTTTATTCCATGAAATTAGAATATTGATTGCATATACTCGATATTCTTATATTTTTATAAAATTTGAAATATAATATAATTATGAGCTAAAGCTGGCATTTATGTTATGTAGATTTAAATTAAAATAATATAAAAATAAAGTCTGTAATAAAAAAGAAATTTTTCTAAATCCTTTTAAGAAAATAATTATTGTAATATTAAATAACGCACATTATTTTTATAATATCTTATTATATTTTCAAAAATGTAATTCTTTTATCATTAGAAGGCAGCGCAATGTGATCTATACGTATTGTAAATGCGAGTTTTTTCTGCAAGTTTACATCGGTTTAACCACATTAAAATTTTCTCTCTAGGCTCTTCCTGAGACTCGGATGATAGATTTGTTCGTGGTCCAAATTCAACATGAAGTTATGCATTTGGATGTTGATTTTCAGTCTTCTGCATTTCAAGCCGCCTTCTCTGAAGTAATCTCGTACTTCAAAGGTATGATAATGTAAAATGTAAATATAATTAAAAATTGTCTGGGTAAAATCGTTTTTAAACATAAGTGATATATAAAAGGTTATTTTTCTTGATATTTTTATTAATTGATTAATATTAAATATTATACTATAAAAAATATATACATATACACATATACCTATGCATGTATATACTTAAATATACAAAGCGGCACACATTACTGTTAATAGTTATTAATATCTCAAGAACTATGCAATCAATTTTAATTGTTCTGGTCTTAAGGAGGCATACCCGTTTGAAACCTCGAAAAATGGGTACATTTTCTAGATTTTTTGCAGCGCAACGACCTGATAAGAATTTTTAATTTTTAACGATATTAAAACAATATTATTAACTACCTAAATAAACATTTTCAGTTTAAAAAAAAATTTTTTTAGAAGTTATGAGAATATTTGCGGAGCTCCTCTAAATTTTAGGAGGCTGCACGGTGTGCATGAAAACATTCGTAGATCATATCTGAAATAAAAAAATCAAAGTTTTTTCTTATTAAACATTGTAATAGCTATCTGCTATCCAAACATTTTTTCAAAATTTTAAAAAATAAGAAAATGGCAGCGTGTTGAAAAAAGTTTCAGTTCTTTTGAAAAAAAGTCCATCTTTTTTTTTATAACAAAAAAATAGAGGATCGGATTTAAAAAAGGCTTCGTTGGCAGATGCAGAATCTTATTAGAAACTCGCATGTAAAATTTGAAGTCAATCCGTCGAACGTAACCCAAGTTTTCATGCACACCGTGCACGAGTCAGAAGTTGGCCATAACGCAGGGCAGAAAGTGAAAAGGTCCCCCGCGATATTTCAAGTCGATAAAACTCGTATAATACGTAAAATACTTACATTATAGCATACATCATTGTATTCGTTTCAAACAGTGCTACAACTTTTATCATATCGAAATATTCACATTATTATAAAAAAATTATGCATACTTCTTCGTTCGTTAACACAGATAGATTTTGAAAGCAACTATTATGCTTACAATAGAGTTCAGTTTGAACCATTTAATTTGATATACATATATTTGTTATGGTCTATCTCTTTTAGTTTAAAAGATAAAAGGGGGTAGCCACTTTTGGTGGGACACCCTGTATATATATGTATATGTATGTATGTATATATGTATGTATGTGTATATATATATATATATGTTTATAGCATATAAGTTTATATAGCATATCAAATAACATATCTCTCAAATGCGTGTCTACTAGGAATTTGTTACAATCGATGCAATTGATGACTGCAGTGGTACGTGGTAGCAACTATCGCAGGGTCCGATGGCATTTTAAAAAATTTTTTGATCACTTTAAACACTAACTTGTTGGATTGTCAAACGTTCGCTCTGGTAACTCAGACGATACTATCCTATCGCATCGGAAAAAACCAGATCTGCTGCGGCAATGTTTATTACTGGCGCGTTCAAGTGTGTCGGAGAGCACGGGCGAAGGAAAAGCACTTGACTTCTCTTCGCGCGACCAAAATTTTCCGTTATGCACTTTTGACACCCTTCGTTCTTCATTATATATTTTTCATCTATCGCGTTATGGTACCGCGATGGTTCTATCTTGTTTATAATAAATTATAGCAGCCGGACATCGGCTTATAAATTCGAGCGGCAGGACATCGGCGCTCGCCTTATCATCTAATTCTAATGTCACGCGCAATAGTGCGCGAGCGGCTTCTCCTGGAAAAAATGAAGAGACTACCGCGATGGTTCTATTTTGTTTGTAATAAATTATAGCAGCCGGACATCGGCGCTAGCCTTATCATCTTTCTACAAAATTCAATAATGCCGCATGTGCAATAGTGCAGTGTGAGACGATATTTGTTATAATGTTTATAAATTCGAGCAGCCCGACATCGGCACACGCCCTTTGTAATACACCGCGCTGTTTATGCTCCCGCGATAAGCTCCCCCGCCCGCGTGACGTCATTCCCCCGCGCCACGTAAATCCCCCTCCGTCCGCGTGACGTCATGCCCCCTCGCTCACGCGGGACCCTCCCCGTCCCTCACCACCCCTCAGAGGACCTGAGTTAGAACCCGCATATTAACACTACTAAGATAGTTTAATAAAAGAAGTTGGCACAGTTTTCAGTCTGCAATAACGTGCATGTAAAAAAAATTTTTTTTTCGTGATCTGTTCAAATTATGAAGATCACCATTGTTTTTTTAAATGGAATCTCCTATCTTTTATTGCAGTGCTGGGATTTAGATGCAACTTTCGGCCGGATTTCTT
>NW_021848514.1:0-31759 GCF_003651465.1 Formica exsecta
TCATATAAAATTGTTATATCCATTTATTTTTCAATAGATATATTTTTTAATAATGGAAGAACATATTTTCTCGCGCAATTTTCAATCTCATGAAATAAAGATAAATGATAACTGTCCTTGATTCATTGCCGAAATCATTGCTATCGGGAGCAGTCCGGAAGATTCGGGATTCGTTCCCTTCTGCAGCGGCTCTAACGTTCAACGGATCACTTAACTTTTCTTTGCGGATTGATCTTGCAGAAACTGATGTGGAAACAAGACGTTGGTCGTTCTCCACTTTTAGGATCGTTCTTCTCTTTGTCAAATATTAACCAGCGTATCACTCGGCGGAGGGAGGGCCTTGTTAAAATCGTTGGGTCTGTTATTCTCTGTAAAACGTGGCAATAACGCGATTTTTTATTACGATATTTAAAGGCTTATAAGATCCATTTTATTTTGTTAAAACAGTCATCCGTGAGATAGAATATATATATCTTATTTTTGATCGCGACATTCGTATAAAATCGCGTATTAGAAAATAAATCGGGCGGTGAATACTATATAACAAATCTCGAATGTTTTTGCATAAAATGATTGTAATTATAATGCGCACGCGTATGTGTTTGTGGATTTCGATTATTATAGAAATTACGCGTATCGCAATCGAATGTTACAAGTATCGTCGGTTTATTTATTGGTCGCGTTTGCTCGCGAATTTTAAATCGCGATTTGTTTTATAATTTAATCGTTGATGTACATCGAAGCTTTGTCTATTTTTTTGCGTCTTGAATTTTTTCTTTGAAAGTCTGCGCAAAATGCACCAATAGTGCACAAATACTTTCTTCTACAATTAAAGACGATTAATAATTTTATTAATGACTCTTTTGATCGCGATTTTTTACATTATATAAAACTTATTAAGCTTTATAATTGTATGTCGATTATTAATAATAAATATCGCGTAATTAATTGTCGCTAAAAAGTCTTGTCTAGTCTAACGTTTTCTAGTACATTTTTTATTATACGCATATTTTGGATATATAAACGCGCGCTACGCGCTGTATCATATTTTTTGTTATTATATTTTATAAAAATCTATATTGTTGTTGTATAAATTGTATTCTTTATTATATTATATTGTTTATTACGTATTTTTTATTATATTACGTTTTGTAATTATATCATATTTTATAAAATGATATAACCTGTGTATTTAAATAAAATAATTATAATAAAAATTTTATATATCTCCTCGATGGGAAGTATCTCCACCTTAACGAAGGCTTTTGCCAGGTGAGAAGATTTGAGTACTCTGATGAACCTAAAGAGCTATGCTGGCGGTAATGTAGTTACCGGTAGGGTCATCTATGCCGGATAGGTCGAGGGGAAAAAGTCAGACTAAGATAGATACCATAGATTGCCATAAAGTATTATATTTATTATATTAATATTTTTAAATAAAATGGAAGCAAAAGAGACAGTAATCGAGAGAATGGATAGAAAAAGGAACTCCGAAATATTTTCATACTTTCATCGGGATTTAGAAATATTTTGATACGTGATACAACATACAAAAAATCGATTTCTGAAAAACACAGAAGTCTATTCTAATATAATTTTTCTATAGTTTTGTAATCTTTTATTTTTTTTAATGTTTTGAGCATTAGCAGCATTAATCAATTCTTTCATGTTTATATGATCGTCCGGTAATAGATATACTGTCAGGTTTCCGCAAAATATTATACAAAAAATCAAAATATCTCTTGCAATATTGGTTGGAGCGTAAAAATTAAGAATTTCTTTTATATTTTGTGGCGTGCTACACAGGACTCTAATTAAAAAGAAATGCGAAAAAATCTACTTATTCTAATCCTTGAATGTGTCTTTATACGACATGCGAAAAATTATGATTTCCGAAACGCGGAGATTTATTCTTTTATAATTATTATATTTTCCTGTAGTTTTAACCGTGTTCTTTTGAATCTATGAAGTTTTAATCATTAACAGAGTCAAATAATTTTTTTTACACACACATATACACACATATTTTTTTACATATTTTTGCACGTTCTACTCGGATTCGGTGAGTCATTCCTCAGTGTATCACTTGTCATTTATCGATTTCAATTTGAAATTTAGAATGTAGCAACCAGTATCGCGCAGATTAAAGTTTTTAATACGAAATTGATTTTTATATTTTGTTATCAATGCAGAAGATGGTCTAAAAAACGGTCCGAAACGTACATTTTTAATGCATATTTGTCACTGAAATTTAACAACCAAAAGTTTGCACACCAATATTCGCGCTTTGCTCTTATTTGCCAGTTTCCCCATTTAGTATTTCGTGGTTGACATATGGTTTTGGCGGATCAATATACATTTGCATAAATACCTGTCTACATTCGGTCTTATCTGACTTCATCGGTAGCTCCATAAATTCTTGTAATCTTTAAATTGCGTAAGTAAAAGAAATGTAATCGCATCAATCAACGATTATTATAATGATGTATAATATTTATAAATCATTCATTTTTTTTATTACAGAGTTAATTTCTTTAAGGATATTATAAAAACTGGTCTCTTGCAAACTACAGAACAATTTGATATATTTACTTAATTTATATATACTTAATTAATATATATAGGATGTTCCACGAAAAGTGGCCATTCCGTTTTATCTTTTAAATTAAAACAGATAAATAACAAATACATATCAAATTAAATGGTTCAAATTAAACTCTATTGTGAACATAGTAGTTGCTTACAAAAGCTATCAACAAACGGAGAAGTATGCATCATTTTGTTATAACAATGTGGATATTTCGACACAATAAAAGTTGTAGCGCTGTTTGAAATAAATACAACGATGTATGATCTAATGTAAATATTTTACATATTATACGAGTTTTATCGGCTTAAAATGTCGCGGAATATTGTGAGAGAAATATTGCATTTGCATTCTGTAAATTCACTTGAACGAATTCGCGATTGATTAATCGATTTTTGGTTTTTAATATATGATTTCCAAATTGATTGAAGGAGAGTGTGGTTTCTGGATTTTTTGATATGACTCTACGTGGGGGTTGGCTATATTAGCTTGTTAAAATTGTACGGATAGATCAGTCGCATTGCGATTATCGTTAAAGTTGCGTCTCAGTAAAATGACGGGCACATCACGCGTGAAAATGGACTTAGGTCACTTGCTGGTTACACTGACGTTATTTTCCACAGGTAAAATATTTCACGTTTTTCAGTAATATAAAATATGGTTTCTCTCTTTTTTAAACAGCATTAAATTCCGTAATTATATTCCATTGGTACATATAATTATATATTTATGTATTTAATAATGTATATTTCTATAATACATATAAATTTTTATTTTTTAAATCTGGACAATTCCTAAAATATAACAATCAAGAATGTTAACTATTCGAAAGATACAAAAAAGATACCTTTAATCAAAAGATACAAGCGCTGTTATTTTTCAGAATATTTAGTTTAAAATTAGTATTTCAGTGTAAAAATCACTACGTACTTGTTGAATTTATCAGTAAAATTAATTCACAATTCACTATTTAATTCGCTCATTAAAAGATGGTGTAATGGATATGTCATTGTTATGCATTATTTGTGCGTGCTTTTACATTACAAAAGTTTCTTCCTAAATTAATTATAATTATTGGAAAATGAATATTTTTTAAGTGTAAGGGATTAAATACAGTGGTAGCGTATTTCGTATTTTGTTCCAGGCTTACAAGCAGCGGCAGCATCCGAATGGGGATATGAGGGCAGAAATGGTAATTACGATAAAACTTTTACATTGATACAATTTATGATTTGCAGACACGCTAACGTAACTATGATTTTGTGTGTATTAAATACTTCTCTAAAAGAGAAAGAGAGAAAGATCAAGTTTTCTCTTTCTCTGTCTTTATTTTAAATAAAAATAACATAAATTACGGCAACCAATATTGTGCCATTCGAATCAAGAAAATAATTATTTGCACATTATTTTTTTATTTTGCAATAGAGAAAGATTTTATTAGAAACATACGTTGACAATATACATATATATAATAATGTAATTCGTCTTTTGGGATATCTTGCAAGAATATACATATAAAAAAAAAATACATATAAACTGATTTATATATATTTTATTAATCGATATTTATATATTTATATTAAAAATAATAAAATAATAATTGTATTATAATATGTAAAAATAAATCATATTTTGCTATAATTAAAAATTCCTTTTATTTTATATAACACTTGTAACTTATTTTAACGTATTATCGAAATTGTGAAAAATATTACAAAGGTATTATGAAGCAAAAATTTTCATAGTATAAATCTCTAAATTATGATTTGTTATATACAAATATATATATACATATACATTTATACACATGCATTTAATTTTAGATATATATCTGTAATAATACTGCAAAATAATATATATGCCAAACTTTCTAATTCATTTTTGATATATATAATTAAAATTACTATCTACGGATTGCTGGATTTTTTAAATAATTCCACAGGACCCTCGAACTGGCCAGGAATTTGCGCAACAGGAAAAAAACAATCGCCGATCGATATTGTAACGAAAAATGTTATAAAAAGTGATAGCGCCGCTCTTAATTTCAATCGATATAACTTAGCGTTTCCTGCTACGCTGGATAACAATGGCCATTCTGGTAAATAAATATAGCTTGCAATATATTACGTTAATAGTTTTAGATTTATTAATTATTAATTAATAATAAATCTAAAATTTTATTAAAACGTAATTTAATTTTAGACAGATATTCTTCAGTTATTTTTTTTAAACTTTAGTTTTACAATTAGTCTATACTTTAGCAATACATTTATTATTCGATGTGTATGTTTCATATTTAAAAAATCTCTACGTATATATTTTATATTACTTCTAGGAATTTTATATATAAACAACTGCATTCTGTGCAATAAATTTACAAGCATTAAATACGTTTTTATCTAATAGTAGCAAAAGTTTATGATTTATATGTTTGAATAAAAAAAACAAAATATTACACATAGAAAAAGTTTATTTGAAGTTTAAATGATGTAATTAAAGTGTGATTAAAAATAATTAAAAAAAGTATTTTTCTATTTCTATTATAATCACTTTGTTTTCAAATAACTCAATTTTTATCATAATAGATAATAAAATTTGATTCATCGGTATATTAACTTGTATCAACAATATGAGTGTACATTTTTTAATAATTTCTTCACAGTTCAAATTATACTGCATGGTATTCCGGTTTATCTAAGTAGCGGAAATCTGCAATCGGAATATGTTTTGGAGCAAATGCATTTTCACTGGAGCGCTGAGCATACCGTAGACGGTTTACGTGATGCTTTAGAATTGCATTTAGTACATTATGATAAACAGTACGCGAATATCAGCGTAGCCATGCAACACGAGAACGGAATTGCCGTTGTCGCGGTTTTATTTAAGGTAGATATAACATTCGTTACATTGCTCTCTCATCTCTTTTCTCCGCCATCAATAATATTTTTCTAAACACAGCGTTGATTGTGATATTTTGTAACAGTTGGACAGATACGATAATCCGCATCTAAAGCCGATTATGAGAGCGACTAAAAAGGTGTTATATAAAGTGGGAAAGAGCACGGCGATAAAAGAGGAATTGACACCTTTATCGTTCCTACCAAAGAATCGCAAGACATATTATCATTATCAGGGATCATTGACTACGCCGGGATGTCAGGAATCCGTAATGTGGTTTGTTCTGACTGAAAAACTTACGGTGTCAAAAGCACAGGTGATTTAAATATAAAATTGCGCACATAGTGATTTGTTTTACGGATATTTAGATTTCCTTTTTTTAAAGAAACTAATAATAAAATTAAAAAATCTTTTTTTAAATTTAAGTTATCTTACTGGGATAATATAATAATCATATTAATATTTAATGCATTCGCGTACACACACAGGTAAACGTATTTAAACGACTTCGGGGCGACAATGGCAAGCTGAGCTTCAATTACAGACCCGTGCAGGAACTTAATGATAGAAAAGTATACCACAATTTAGAATGATTTGCGCGCCGATGAGATGGAGTCTTATTTAATAAGTTTGATTTAATCTATCCAGATACAAATGTTATACTCAATTGATTTTATTTGAAAATGGCATTAATAAAAATTTTCTGCATTATTTTCTTTGAATTGTACGTATTTAATTTTACGTTTACAAAATAATATTGTTTGATTTAGGTATGTTGCGCCCACTTGAGCACAAAGTAAATAAGAATAACATTGTCGGTTTTTATCTGAAAATAATTTTTTCTTAATTTATCTTTTTAATAAAAATTTTTTTTGTTATATCAATATTCTTCGTGAAATCCATGATATGAGAGAGACAGATATTTTACACAAATAATATTTAAATAAAAACACTGTTTTCTAAATGTTATATAAAATAATTATTAAAAAAATTTTAGCTATATAAAAAAATAATGTAGAATAAAATCATAATCGGAAAATGTACAATACAATTCTAGAAAAAATATGTTCTATCGTTTTATTAACTACAATGCTATTATACCAACACGATAACATTAAAGAACTTTACAAACTATTTTTAATTGATCCCTATGCTCTATGCTACAAGATCATACAATCTCTTTCAGTGGCACAAGAAACAATTTAATTACTCTTGTCATTAATTATAGATGTTAAGATTTAGATATGTGACATAAGAAACATATCGAAAAATTATTTGACTGAAGAGATTGTACGTGATATAGATAGTTTCGTTAACTATTCCCCTCGTAGCAAAATAAACTGCAATGAAATAACTCATGAGAATCATGACAGTTTTGGGTTAGGTTATTTCTGTGATAGATTATTTCAAGGCAGATACATGTAGATATTTATAATATAAGAGAGAGAAAGAGAGAGAGAGAGAGAGAGGGAGAGAGCGTGCATCGGAATAATACGTTGAACCGGAAAATTAAATACGTATTCTATTAAAAAGCAGATATGTGCGCATAAAAAAAGAGAATATCATTTAGATGCATTATAATGTCAATGCCATGATAGCATAGTAGCATGATAGCATAGTAGTTTTTATATATTTAATTCTTTTATAAATCTAAACTTTAACTAAATTCTAAAAACTTTTTATAATTTAATCTAAACTTTTTATATATTTAATCCCTTTATAAATCTAAACTTTAACTCAACTTTAATATATATTTATAAATATTAAAAAGTTAGAAGGGGGACTAAAAAGTTAGAGGAAGAACTAAAAAATTGGAGGGGAGACTAAAAAGTTAAAAGGGGTCTAGAAAAAAGCGCGCGCGTAGTGTGCGCCTGTGTTGTTTTAATCTATATAAATTAACCAAATTTATTAGAGAATTAATTTCTTCAAGGATATTATATTATATTAAATCATAGAAAAACTTGTATCTTCTATAAACTCTTTTAATATAAAACTTTGATAGATGAAATTTGATTTATTTAATCTTAAGTTATCTATTTATTTAATATATAAGAGAAAACAATATTATTTATAAATATTAATTAACATTTTGTATGTGATAAAATTATTAAATAGAAGTTAAATAAAGATTTTGTAAATTATCGGTATTTTTCTATTATAGTTTTTTTTATCTTCTTTTTTCTTATCTTGTACTTGACTAACATACATTAACGTGAACGCGTTTTAGAATTTTTGTATTTCTATTTATAGAGTAGTGATAATTCTTTTAAACTATGTATATTTAAGTTTACATTCCAACGACACGTTTCCGATATCAGAAAACGTAAATAATTTGTTGCAAGAAATCATAAAGTGATCAATATTTAACGATCAATCTAATCAACTAATGTAAACGATCGCACATCTTCATCTCAAACATACTATTCACAAATAAAATCGACGCAATATGATATTTTATGATGATATCAAAACTATTACTGACACAGCTGCTAATATAAATCACGATTCGTATTTAACAAGCAAGCTATTCTGACACATTGTTATTGATACGTTTTATCCGGAACTTAATCTATAATCGATTAAATTTGAAAATACTAACAATCTTATCGTAGCAATCTGATTTTAATAATTATATTAATGTTGCACAATATATGTAATGTAAAAAAAATTTTCAATTTCATGATTTGTTACATGTATTTTATAGCATTTATAGTATTTTTACTCCATAATTTCTATTTGTTTTCACCAATTATTTGACAATTGCATACCAAACAATGGAAAACTTACTTTTTATATAGACAAAAAACAATCTCTTTTTTCGTATATTAAAACTAAATTACTAGTTTCATCACTCTATATGTATGATAACATTGATAACAATCAGAAACGCATGGACTACGAATCGAATTACAGACATGTGTAATCATCAGTGAATATTTTTAATACTCTTTGATTAGTCTGCACTTATGATAACATTTACATTTATATAATAACAGTTACATTTATGTACAGCGCGTTTCAACTTCTGATACAATATTGTCTTTTTCTATATTTATATAGCTTTTTACAATATTTCTCGCTGCTTATAAAAAATTTCTTCTATAACGAAACTTTAATGAATATAGTTCTTATTTTATTAGTGCTTTTTACGCTTTCTTACATACATTTTAGCGTTATTTACAGCTTCAATAATGCACTTTGCGATCTTTTTTTGATTTCATCAATCCACAGGTTCCGACTTACAACACATCACCATCTTATAATGAACAGCGTCCATTGTTTGGTTGAGCTGTTCTTTGAGCTCTCGAGCTTTCACATATACATCCTCCTTCATCAGATTGTAACACATGGCTATCAGGCCCATGCCCAGCAGTAAATACACGAAATTGATGATGAGCTTCGTGTGGTTATCCTGCGTGGTATTGCCTTGGCTCCAGCCTGGCACTAAATCGCCCATACCGATTTTGCAGAGTGACGTGACGCAGAAATAAGCACTGTCTAAATAGTCCCATCCCTCCCATTCGGCGAACATAATCGCGCCGGCAAGAATGTAGCCGAATATTACCCAGAGACAGGCAGTCGAGGGTACGGTAATTCTCTGTCCAGGTTTCCGCTGGCCGGTGCATTCGTGCAATCGCGTGTAGAGCCATTTAAAAGTCTGCGCGAGCACGCTGCCCATGTTTAGGAAGTAGAGTACGTAAAGCGGGATGCCGAGGACCGCATATACCACAGTAGCACCCTTGCCCCACGGAGTCTTGGGCACCAGACTGCCGTAACCAATCATGGTGAACACTGACAAGCAGAACATCAACGCTGCGGGGAACGACCAGATATCGGTAGGTTCGAGGCCGCTGCAATTCTCTTTTTGTCGCGTGCTATTGGTAATGTTCTCCTGATAGCGGCGCAGAATATTGTTGGACACCACGTAAAAAGCAGTGCGGTTGAACACGTTCACCGATTGATTACTGGCAGTGCTGAACCACAATTCGTCGGCGTACTCCCTGCGAATGGACTCCCGCACACACACTCTCTCCGGTTGATCGATCAGAGTTGTCTCGATCGCCATAAAGCCGAATGCGCCCACTATAGCGTAGCCCACCACTAATCCTCCTACACCCACTTGGGTGCACATAAAAGCTACGAGATTTCGGCAACAATCCTTGACGCGCTCTCGGGGATCGATCCCGGTCGATGTCGAGGACGAATCTCGGCTTCTCAGAGAGGATCTCATTGGTAACACGCCGCGTGACATGTTCAAACACAAACTACCAGATCCGGACCGATCCGGCAAAGAGACTCGCATGGAACGCTACCTTGGCGCTGATACTCAACGACTCCCCTCGTGCCGCTTTTCTATTTCTGGTCGGAACGCCCTGCCGCTTGCTTCTCGTTTCTTCTTCGAGCTTTCGCTGCCTTCTTCTTTTGTCGAGTCGTGTGTCCACGTTGCTACGCGAATCGTTTCACTCTTACGAACAACTTCCATGGGATTAGAATCGCCCCAGTTTGAGAGCTTTTTATTAATATGCAAAGGTAATCCGTAGATTAAATTTTTTTACTGCAACATAAATTGTTTAAGGTTTAAGATCAACATTTTTGCATAAGAGAAAGAGCTATCCTCCTTCATAAATCATATATATTTTATATTATTAATGATGAATTTAATTTATTAATTTGAGTGACATAATTTACTTTAATATCATCTAAAGTATAACTTCTTTCTTTGATAGCAATGCATTTAGAGAAAAAATAGTTTCATTGATAAACGATTACATTCAAATTGATACAGTATCGAGTTTATTATTTTTATCAACACCTCCACGATCTCTACTAAATTTGCAGAAATGCGTGGACTTAAAATAATTACATACAACTGTAATTGCTGCCAGATAATATTTAGCAACAACACACACAAAAGCAATTAAAATAATTTCTTTTATGCTAAAAGAAAACATATCACAAAGAATTATTACACAGATGTGCGTTATTATTAGATACACGTGATATTATAAAACGTGAGATAAATGGATTATAAAGAAATTTCTTCTTATCGTAACTTGTTTTTATTGTGCCAATCATGTAAAATACATTCAAAAAGATGGTTGTGAAACAATATCAAGTGTGAAAGCAGCTTTAATGGCATGATGTGTCGCCGTTATCAGCATTCCAAATAGCATAACGGGTATATGAGAACTTGAAGGGGAGATAGAGAGAGGATCGTGTGATATAATAAACCGCATCATTGTGAAAGAGGGGAAGTTCTCCACTTTGTTAAATTATTTACTCGTTGCAAAACTATGCACGGAAATATGCATACATAAATTTAATATTATTTCTCGCGCATACTAAAATGCTTACTTTAACTTTAATAGTACTCGCGTCAACTCTTACGCAATTTTACTGGAAAATTTAAAGTTTACGTTGTGATAAACTGTTGTTAAAATTCCATACATTTGTATTCTAAAGATAAACAAGTTATATTTTATGGAGATACGCAGAATATTTTGGTATCCGTTCGAGCTTGTGTGCAATTGATCAATCGATTTGAGACACGCAATTCTCTCAAATCGATTAATCGAGAATACAATTTCGCGAGAGTTATAAGTCTACCAGGGGGGTAGATTGGCTAAGTCAGCTTTTCGACGAGGATTTTGCCAGATAGATCAGTCGAACGGCGATCGTCGTCCAAGCTGCTTCTCGGTAAAATGGCGAGCACATCACGTATAAAAATGGGTTTAGGCCACTTGCTAATAGTCACACTAACGTTACTTTGCACAGGTAAAATATTTGACAATTTTTTAATAGTATAGTTTCCGCATTTTTGTGTTCTGGATTATTATTGGACTTTGGAGAGGTACCAAGAAATCTTGAGAGAGATATCAAGAATTGAGATTTGATCTCTGAGTGCATAAATTAACATGTGTGCAATATTTTGTATAACTACATGTTACAAAATACCTGTTAAACATAGACGAAAGAAGAGTATGAAAGAATAAATTTAAGAAATTGAGTTATTTTTGCGAGAATAAAAGAGAGAGAAGTTAATAATATGTAAAAATAAATAGAACGATTTATTTAAAAGTTAGAGACAGCATTTTGTGTGTATGTATATGTTTAAAAATAAGTATGCATTAAAAATAAAAAAAGAAAGAAAAATAATTAAGCGTTAAAAGTAAGATGACATCTTATTTAAAAATAAAATTAAGCATTATTTACTGAATTCACGTCTGATATAATTGTTTCTTTAATATATCTGTTATAAAAAGAGATGAAAATTTAGTTTAACATACCAATCCATTTTTATTCTGCTTTTTTAAATAAAATTTTTGAAAAACATGTTCAAAAATATCTACAATATGTATGTCAGCAATGAAGAATTTCTTATTCATTCTCCACACACACACACACACATATGTTACAAAATTTATTTTAAGTTTAAAAAAATAATCATATTTTAATAGTGACATAAATTTGCTTACTTGAAAAAAGTTCTTTCCTCCAAAATATTTTTGGAATACCGAAGGTATATATATTGCACTCAATCTGGCTTTAGTATAAACTTTTTTCTACTGTATAAATTTAACTTATGAAAACGGCTTGTACACGAATGACTAATTATCTATATATGATTGAATAATTATTTTCAGCCAAAAAATGCATGTAACACTGATGGTAGCTATGCTGATACTTGCTTGTTGATTAAATGCTTCAATCTGTTGATGAATGCATGAACCGCGCGTCTAAATTTAAAATCTGGACCATGTTTTGTTTGCGAATTTAATTTTACTCGGATGATCGTAACAGTTTGAGTACGATGACAGTGGTGCATTGGCGCGCAACAATAATATAATACCTTTCTCATTTCTTGCGAATAAGATAATAACCAAATTCTAAAAGCTTTTTTTTAGCATTTTGTTATATTTTTTGTGTTTGATATAAAAAGTATATATCACATTTCTTATAGAAAAAAAAAATTATTTAAAAAAATTGCTGAAGCGATTTTGTTAAAGAGAATAGATTTGTGATCTTGATACAATAACCGAATAGTTAAAATATTTTTTGTTTCATTTTTTTATCTCTTTCATTGTTTCAATTCTCCTTAAAAAAAAAAAATAGTTTATTTAAATAAAATATAGATTGAATGAATTATTCCGTCACCATTTATTCGATTCGCGATAGATCAGTGCAGATAAATGAATGCACTCGATTATTGGGCAAATCAATTCAACTCTGGTATTCAAGAATGCCGTTTGCCTAATAGGATATGCTGGTAATCAGATGACCGGTTGGTCCGCGTCATATACTGTAGCTGCAATGCCCTGCCGCTGTACATGCTAAATCTCATGCGATAGCTCTCCTCGTGTAATCTCGGGGTTATCTAGTTAGATTTACGTCGCGTTCATCAGTCGTACACTTGTCGTCATCACGCTCGTGTGTCACCCATCGCGATCGTTTCAGGTGGCTCTCCGCGATGCATCTCTTCTGCCTAATCGTCTTTCTAGGTAAGGGCCCTACCGTTGCATTTGTGTTCGATAGCTCATTCCCGCTGTCATTACTCTTTTGTCATTTTGCCTACCAATTTATCCAGAAAATATATCAATATGAATGAAAGAGTTAATTGAAAAGGAAGATCTTTCGGTATCTTTTCCCGCGATTAATTTATTAATTTTCTTTTAATTATATATATGTGAAATATTAATATAGACAGTGCATTTGAACATTTAATTTATCTTTAGTGTGGTGATAAATTTTTGTGCAAAATTTTGCATATATTTGCATATATATACAAGTTCATTGTCAGACATCCATAATATATGTCAGTAGTGCGTTTTTCCCCTTCTTTTACCAGCTCATACAATTTACTGATATAGCTGTCTTGCGATTATTTATCTTAAATGTTCTTTTACACTTATTATCATGCTGACTGTTTTAAGTGAAATAGTTTCAAGATAATCTCTTTTTTGTCGCAAATATGCGTTTATCTATTTTAAACCAACATTATTACTGTTCTATATATTAGTTCATAAACTACGCAAAATACTCATGTTTTATTTTTCTGTTTAACTCGACTTTAAAATCACAAAATATTATATACAATAGCATTTATAAATTTTTCTACTGAGAAATTCTAGTACCTAAATAATTTGTATAAAAAACACACCACACCATGGATAGATATGAGAGATAATCTAAAGGAATATGTCTTAACAATTATTATTGTTATTAAAAATGGGTCTATTACCAAAGTTAAACATTTTATTTTCAGACTTGGTAATATCGCTAGGATAAATATTTAATAATAAGAATATAAGGATAATTATTTTCGAGTAATACATGTGTGTTCGACGAAAAGTTGATATATATGATACTACCAAGTTAACTAAACAAAGCTATCATTTTCCTACCAGTGAAATATTTAGAAACGGAGACGAAATACATATCGCGCAATATATGTCTATGGTACTGAATTATCTTGAATATCCCTAAAACTATGCACGAAACTCGTATACCGATCGGCCGATCTTGCATGCTATCCCCGCAGCGGAAGTATGCATTATGCTCATTAAAATCTGCGGGTCGTTTGAATGATTTGGCCGTTGTTGCGGCCGGCGCGCTGATCTAGAAAGCGCCGGCGTTTATCCACCGATTGTGATCCAATTGACCGCCGCACGATTGGCTTTCATGAAACGATCGCTTTTGCTCGGATTTGCCGCCTTTTTTTCTCTTTAGCCACAATGATAGAATACGATGGGGAACAAGCGCGAATTTGATGTGGCCCGAGCGGTCAACGGGGTCAATTCTGTTTCCTGTCGCGCGCGTTCAATTACTTATCGAGCCCAACGGAACGAACACGTTCGCGATATGGCGAGCTATTCGCGTGGCGGTAGCGTGGAAACAATTATTTTATTGGCAGTTCGTGCAAACTCGGCAAATTGATACCACGAGGACGAAGTCAGCGCCGGCTTTAGCTCGCGATTATTATAGCACACACGTTCTCCACGAAATCTCATTCGGAATTGTCATTCGCATATACTGCATCTAACATTACAATTGAGCAACCAGATTGAAATTAATCAAAGTAATCTCAATGAAATGTATTAACTACGGGAATGTATTATTTTATCATGTATGCTGTGCGTGTATAGTCATTTTTTATATGTAGAATTCATTTTAACAATAATTACAACTATTGTTTTTGATACTAATACTCAAAGTCTGCTGTCATTAATATCTCTAAAAAATATCTTTTATAATTTAAATAATATTTATAAATAATGTTATATATAAACACATAATTAAATTTTTTTATAATAACATGCAGAGCTTTATTTTAAAAATCTGAATCAACTACAAAATAATTGGAATTGGTATTAGAAAATGCTAAAATGCTATTTAAAAGAAGTTGTTCTAAAATATGAGAATTGTTATCTTTCGAGATGCTTTAAAATTAGCAGTTTAACGTAAGAATTATTACCTATGTATATGTGTTGAGACGATTTATGAACAAGTTTAATTCGCGTCTCACTCTTTCACTTGCTCGTTATGAGACGGTGGAATGAATGCGTAATTGCATTATTTGTGCTAACAAAGTTTCTTCCCAGATTAACTATAATCACTGAAAAATAAATATTGTTAAGTGCAAAAAAAATAAACATTGTATACTTTATTTCAGGTTTACAAGCAGTGACAGCACTTGAGTGGGGATATTGGGGCAAATATGGTAATTACGATAATTATAATAAAACTTTTATACTACACTTTATACGCATTTATAATTTACGATCGATATCAAAGATGATTCTTCAATAAATGATGCTTAAGATCGAATTAAAATGCAATGCTTGTTCAAAAGTTAATCCTATCTAAAAAAAAAGCATCAGTTTTTAAAATAGAGATAACAAAAATCATTGCCGATATATTAAGCCATTCAAGTTAAGAAAGCAATTATTTGTTCATTATCTTTTTATTTCGCAACATAGAGACGCTTTATCAGAACATTGACAATGTGTAATAATTTTGTCTTTTATAACGATATATCTTGCAAGAATATACACACATAAAAGAACATAAGCATCGATTTGTATCTGTTTTGTTAATTGATGCTTATCTATTTTACAATGGTCTTTATCGATCGCAAGACCGATGATTGTCGTGATTTTAAATCTCGATGCTCGGAAAATTTTCTTTGCGAGAAATGTACACAAAAACTATAACCACATTGTTCTCATTTAGCTTATGCGAAACTTACATGTAAGCTATTAGCGATTTAATAACGGCAACCTTGAATGTCAGTTGAAGATATTTAAAGAACAAAGTCAGTGTATTAAATTTCCTTTAACGAAATTGAAGCATTTGTGATTAAAGTAAAGATCCAGAAGATCTGTATATATTTTCTAAACAATATTACACATTTATAATTCAATGCGTTTCTATGTGTTTCTATTATGCAAGAAATATTATAATATTTCAAATTTCTGTGACATATCTATAATATTTAATATAAGTCATCAATATACGTATATAAACATTTATTAGAATGCATTCGCTATTATATATTGAGAGCGTTTATTTGTGGTAGCTATAGTTACGCTTATGCTTCACTCATTGCGAGTGAACATTACTCATATGTATGTGTGCATATTATTGCGCAAATTAGTGCGAAGGTCTAAAATAATTTTAGAGTTTCGTAAGACTACAGACTAGTTATCCACTTAATGCAAATTCTTAAAAAACTCTAAACATATATACTCGTTTAGAATATATTTGTAATAATTATAAAAGCGCTTTATTTCATATATATTGTCGCAATCTATAAAACAATCTCAAAAATTTTTTTATAAACACGTTTTTTAAATATATTTCCTTAACTTTTATTATGATTATAATTTTTTTTCTTTTTTTCTACTAAGAAATACTAATTATTAATAAATATTAAAGCCATTATCATTTTCTCGTATAGAACTGTAATTCGATGCAATGTAATCATAGCGCGTAGGTATTAATGATAATTTTAGAAATGTATAACACATATTATGTATTATGATTAAAATAGCACGTTCGCACGTTCAATCGTAACGCTACATCATTGTTCTATCGCTAAAGTGTGTTTTAGAATAAAATATTTAACGATGACGTTATGATTCTTTAAAAATCGGAAAATATTAATAGTTATTAATCGGGTTCCAGATTTAAGAGATAAAAAAAAACTTGTTATGACCGTAAAAATAAAATATAAGATATGATTTCTTATTTCTTTAAATAATTATTAATCAATGGCTCTTAATATATAAAAAATAGATCATATTTTGCTATAATTAAAAATGCTTCTAATTTCGTATAGTATTTATGTGCAACTTATTTTAATATACATATTATCAAAAGTGTAAAAATATTGGATGATTGCATAAGTTCGTGCCCGATTTTCATAGATGGCATCAAGTTACTGCATGGCGGAGTTCTATTGTTTTCGTGTGGTAATTGTTGCTTACACCGAATAGATGACGTTGTCTTATGTCAATTTAGCGTCAGACATTGTTCAGATAAGTCCATTTGTGCATAAGAGAAATCATTAAAAATGGAGAACCACAAGGGAACTTATGCAATCACCTGATATTAAGAAGCTGTTTTAAAAAAATGACGTAAGAGCTATATATGTGTGATGCGAGTTCCAAACTATAATTCTCTTTTAGCTCATATACATATAACAATATTGTTTTAAATATCTCTATAATGATACGATATAATAGTTAAACTTTGTTGCATTATGTCATAACCAAAGTTATTATGTGCGTGTGATTTTTGTAAATATTTTTTTTTTTTTTTTTTCACAGGACCAAAGAGCTGGCCGGAAATGTGTACGACAGGAAAGAAACAGTCACCGATTGACATCGTGACGGAAGATGCCATAAGAATTGATCTTGGTGCTCTCAACTTCGATCGATACGATTTCGCGTTTTCTGGCACACTGACTAACAATGGACATACCAGTAAGCAAATTGCAATATATTACATTTCAATATTTTTTGTTTTATTGGACGCATATTTTTCAATTATTTTTTTCTAATTGTCAGTATCATAGTACATTTATTATTTCTTTTATTAATTGTGTTTATTCCATATTTTAAAAGTTTCTATATTTTATATATTTAACATTATTTCTAGAAATTTTGTGTATAATTGATGATTTATATTTGCGTTGTTTAAATAAAGAAAATTTAAAATATTACTGGTATAGAATAATTTTTATTTGAGATAAATATAATACAAAATAATGAAAGAATATTAATATTTTTATCATAATCATTTTTTCACGAAATAAATCAATTCTTATCATAATAAATGTAATGAAAGAGGATTTAACTTATCATTATTTATGTCTATCAATAATTCAATTATATATTGTTTTAACAAGAAAAAGATAAATTTTTTTTACAGTACAAGTTAAATTGCATGGTATACCGATCCATCTAAGCGGCGGAAATTTATCATCGGCATACATTCTGGAGCAAATACATTTTCACTGGAGTGCCGAACATACCGTGGACGGTTCTCGTAATCCGTTGGAGTTGCATTTAGTACATTACGACAATCAGTACGCGAATTTTAGCGAAGCCGCGCAGCATGAGAAAGGGGTTGTCGTTGTCGCGGTTCTGTTTGAAGTAGGGGAATAATATCTGTTACATTGCTCGTGTCTTTCTCCTCATATCAATAATATTTTTAAGTATATTACAGACACGTCATTAATCGTGATATTTTGTTATAGTTTAATAGTTACGACAATCCGGATTTGATGCCGATTCTAGAGACGACGAAAATGGTATCAAACTGGGTGGGAAAGAATATGGCACCGATAAGAACCAAATTAATACCTTTGTTGCTTCTACCAAAGGATCATACGACGTATTATCAATATGAGGGATCCTTGACCACGCCAGGATGCCAGGAATCTGTAATGTGGTTTGTTATGACTGAAAAACTCCCGATATCGGAGGCGCAGGTGATTTGAGCATAAAATTGTGAGATAATTATATTTGTTTTAATAGACATGTAATTTTTTAAGAACTTATCATGCACATGAAATATCTTTTTATTTGAAATATCTCCTATTGGAATAATATAATAATGTTTTTAATGTCTAATATGTAATTGCATGCACACACAGGTAAATGTGTTCAAACATATTCAGAGCTACAATGGCACTCTGAAGTACAATTACAGACCCATACAGGAGCTTGGCAATAGAAAGGTGTATCATCGTTTGGATGGATATAACAGCGCGTCATCCTTGTATTCGAGTATAATTTGCACGGTTGTCAATGTTCTTCTAGTCAGTCTTTTACGCAAGAATTTTTAGTCTGAAATAGCAAAGCTGAACTTTATGTTACAACGTGTGTAATACGATATGACAATTGTGTGATATATTATTTGTTATATACATTGTTCTAGAAGAAACAAAAGATATGTATTTATTACAATGAGTGTTGTATAACTGCATTATTTCTAAGATGATGCATTGAAAGCTCTGGAACTATTACTATAATATATATATATATATATATATTAAAAGATAAAAATTTTATAAATAATCGGAATTCGCAACAGGATAGTGATAACTCTCGAAAAAAAAGTCATCCTTTGACAGATTTATGGGCGGAAAAAGAACTGAAAGCGTTATGTCGGCATCAAAATAATGTTTTGTTGTACGTATTTTTGCAGTAAGCATAATATAATTATTAAAATAGAAAATAAAATAAAATTATTAAATAATAGGAAGATACTTTTAAGGTTGCTCCAATTATAGAGTTGTAATTAAATGACTGCGCTTTTAAAATATTTGAAAAATTATAAATTACAATATTATCGAAATTTTATTATATATATTTTATCTATATTTTTTTTTATAAATTACTATGTTTGACAAAATAGCAGTTTATTGTTTGATGCAATTTATGTTTTGTATATAATATATATTTATTATATGATACAATATTTTATATGTTCTGTGTATATATATATTTTACGCGTTGTGTTACAGCATATCAATTATGTTAAGGAAACTTCTGTCTGTGAACTTCAGCCTACTATATCTTAACAGTGTTTTCCGGTTCTGTTTTTTAGGTATCCTAATGAGCACAGTACGTAACAATAGCAAACATTTTTTAATAGAATTCGGAAAGAGAATAGAAATTTATTTTAAAATTATCTCTTATTTAATAGATAATAATTTTTATCCATTATAATAAATCCAATTTTATTATATTTCATTTGTTGCTCCTCAATTAAAATTTATTTTGAGAAATTATAATAATATTTTTGTGTTGCATGAGTATATAAAAAATAATTATATATATATATATATATATGTTTCCCGATATTTTTTAAATTAAATTAAAATCAAAGAATTTATTTTTTATTTTATTATTTATTATTTTCAGATAAAAATTTGATAAACAAAACAAATATTTCGCATTTATAATTCAATTCTGAGATAAAAAAGTTCGAGCAATTTATTTAACTTTGTATATGCGGGAAATATATTTTCAAATAAGAAAGTAAAAATTGTATAATTTCCTCTTATATTTTTCATTTTCAGTTTTCTAACACAAAATATATTATAAATTTTTAGATACCATCTCTAACATTCATGGAAGGAATTTCGATTTTATCATTCGCAGCTGGTTCAGTAATGCAATTCTTTCTGTTGTGTTCTTCCGTCCAGACATTATCAGACGCGGTAAGACTTATTACATAAATGTTGAGAAAAGTAAATCGAAAATAACATATGATTAATAACTTTTTTTTTCATATATCATTCTTTTACCCAAACGTAGAGTACCGAAGTGACGAATAAAGCGTTTGATGAAAGCTGGTATCAATTTCAACCATCAATGAAACGTATATTCATATTATTAATACTGTCTAATAATCTAGAGTGTAAAATTGCGGCGATTGAGAAGTTCAACTTGTCTCTGCCTTCATTTATGGCGGTAAATTCTAACATACTACATTTATTGCTTATATAAAATTTGAAGTTTCTTACATTACATTTTTTATGATGAAATTTTAGATTATGAATCAGTCATATTCGATCGCTCTTTTGTTTTTAAAAGCGAAATAAAGCAGAAGATACATGGTGCATTCGTAAATGTAATAGGTAGAGAAAATAGAATAGAGAACAAATCAATGACAAAAAGATTAAGGAAAATTATTTTAAAAAAAGCTTGTAGAGAGAGAGATACATCTATTTTGCATAATTATTCAAGAAATATAAATATAATAAACATAATATTATTAAATTGTTAGAAATGTGATAATATAAGAAATTTAATCTTTGTTTTTTATTGATCTCTTTCCTATTATTTTTTAAGCTGGAAATGAAAGATAATATATTGGCATATAAATCTTTTTACGGCATATAATATTTGTGCTATTACCATTTATTCTCTCCAATAAGAAAAATATTAGCATATATATGTAATATATATTATCAAAATATGATTATAATATCAAAAGAAATATGTAAGAATATATATTGCACATGTGTAATGTTTATTTCTGCCAAAATTAAACATGAAAAAGAATAACAAATTGCACAAATTTGATAGCTGCCTATGAAACTTTCTAATTATGAGAAATCTTATAGAATCCATTGCCAGCAAGTATATATTTATGAAGAAGATCATTTTGAATGTCTATATGATAAATTTCATTATTGATGATAACGTACTATCTTTATATTGCGATAAAATTTGCTACAATATTTCACGAAAATAATTCCACCGACAAATAAAAAAAAAGGGGGGGGGGGAAAGACGTTATTCTAATCTAAACACATTGAAAGAGGAATATAAAAGTGTATTATCGAAACCATATCGCAATGATTCAGAAAGTAAGCGTTTACTAATTTGTTTACAATTTGATATTTTACGCTTATTCACAAATCTTTTATCAAAGGAAGAAACTTACTGTGAAGATCAATCACTGTTTAATACAGATGAATTCATTAATTGATCCATAATTAAGCTTGCCACAAAACATTTTGTGAAACATTGTCCGCAATCGATTTTTGCCCAATCTCTGCAAATTAAATTATATATTTTAATTGACAATGCATGCGTCAGTCAAACGCGCCAAATTATTCTGTGACTTCTCTGAATTTTGACAATTCTGCAATATTCGACAGAATACCATAAGATAATTGCCACCTCACAATGTAAGCTAGTAGTACAAGGAACTTAATTATCGTATGTATATTCCTAGTAAACGGAGTGAAAGATATATAGCGACATCCATGAATTATCATAGTATATCGCGACATTTAATTATAAACTATGCTTCCTTATAATAAGACACAAAACCATTTAAAATTATTATCTATTTGTTCGAAACATACCTTAGAGAATATTTAAATTCTAAAATGTCGACACACAGTGAGATTACAGACCTAGCAATAGAACAATAGAAGAGGAATCTCACTATTCGTTGTATGACTGCGTATAATATATTAATAATAGCCGAGTAGAAACAAAAGTTCAAGAAGAATATTAATTTTCTGAGTGTACGTAGGTATAATTTTAAAATACTGATAGAGAAATATGTCGTTTATATATTTTCATTCGTGCAGGAAGAAGTGTACGCGACAGTCGAACGTGAGACAGGGATTAATGCAAGTACAAAAGTCTTAGTTCTTATACGCTAGGTTTACCGAGGCAGTTCCGATTCATCGCGGATAATACAGCATGAGAAAAATAAATTTCCAAA
Source organism: Formica exsecta (assembly GCF_003651465.1). NCBI lineage: Eukaryota > Metazoa > Arthropoda > Insecta > Hymenoptera > Formicidae > Formica > Formica exsecta. The sequence goes on from NW_021848514.1 coordinate 22,244, forward strand.
ATGTGAATACTTTAAACGATCGAGCGAACATACTCTCGGGAAATTTATTACTGATAACAACTGATGGTTCGCGGTTTGCAATACTGTGGCGCATACATAGCATCGTCGTCTGGTTAATACAGCTGATTTACACTATCGTGTTGCTCACCGGGATAATCGTGACGCCAAAAGAAAAGGCTCTGAAGGACGGTACTGTTGCCGTTGTCGTCATCATCGAGTCGTGTTTTTTGCTTACGCGTATTTACGTAAACAAAAAATTAATGGTGTCACTGATCCAGAAAATGAATAACATCCTAGAAACTGCGGACGAGATCATGGAGGATATTGTGAAGACGACTCTGAAACCAATAATAAAACCGTTCGTAATTTATGGGGCAGCTGGCGTGATATCTATTACCATATGGACCTCACAGCCTATTTTATTGGTTTTTGAGAAGACTAATTTTTCCTACGTAGATTACAATTTACCAACCGCTTTCAGCGCCGAGCCATTCTCTGTCAATATCTTGATTTCATCGACTGTTTTCATGACGATTGCCAGTATATACAGCTTTTTGAAGAAATACAGCGTGGACGTATACATGATGCATCTTGTGCTGATGTTAACCGCACAATATCGATACATAGCAATAAAATTATCATTATTATTTCGAGATTCACAGGACAATCGTGACGAGTCTCAAAGAAGGCATCATCCTATGACAAATCAATCTGCAGAAAAAGAGCTGAGAGTGTTATGTCGGCATCAAAATACTATTTTGCAGTAAGTATAGCAAAACATTTAATTATAAAATTAACTTTAATTATGAAATTGTAATTAAATAACTCTCAATGCTTTTAAAATACTCGTAAAATGATAAATCACAACATTACTCAAATCTTATGTAATCTCGTGTATATATTTTTATAATTTCTAATGTCTAATATATAGAATATTATTTATTATTTTATGATGTATATTTTGTATACATATCTATTATATTCAATATTTTATATCTTTTATATATGCATTCCACGTTGTGTTTCAGCATATCATTTTTGTTAAGAAAACTTCTATCTGTGAACTTCAGTCTATTATATCTCAACAGCGTTTTTCGATTTTGCTTCATAGGTATCCTAATGAGCTCAGTGAGTATCGATAGCAAATATTAATAAAACTCAAAAAAAATAATAATAATAAAAAAGTGTGCTTTTTTAAAAAAGTTCTCTAAATACTTATCGTTAATAGCAATTCTATTATTCTATATTAACTAATTATGTTTTATACTAGATAGTTCTATATTAGATTTTATTTAAAAAATAATATTTATTTTAATAAATAACAAAAATGCAAATTTTACATTTTCTAATTTTATTTGATATTGAATTGCAACTGCAAATTTTATTTCTTATTTTATTATATATTATTTGAGATAAAAATGTGGCAAGTATTCCGCTTTTGTAATTTAATTCTAAAATAAAAAAATAAGCAATGTGCAAAATTTAAATCATTTATTTAGTTCTATATGAACAGGAAATTTTTTCAACTAGGCAAGTGAGAAATGTGAAAGTTGCTTCTTATTTAGTTTTCTAACAAAGTGTATTTATCAATTTTTAGGTGCCATATATGACATTCATGGAGGGAATTTCGGTCTTATCGTTTACAATGGGTTCAGTAATGCAGTTCTTTTTGTTATGTTCTTCCGTGCAGACATTATCAGACGCGGTAAGACTTATTGTGTTTTATATTACTAAAATTATGTTTCTTTGTATAAGCAATAATATTTTAATATCAAAGATAACATAATTTATTAAATATTATATATACTAATTAGATTAGTCTGCACATTTTTTATTGTCATATATTTATTTATTAAAAAAGTTTTTAATAAACATAATAAATATAAATCAACAATTAATAGTAAACAAAAACTAGCTTGTATTTGTATGTGCATGCACAATATTGCTTATTTATAAAAATTATTGTAAAGCATAAATGTTGAAAAAATTAAACCGAAAAACATGTGATTATATATATAATGGCTTTTCCTTTTTTTTCTTTTTTTTTCATATATTATCCTTTGGAACCTAATATATAGAGTATCGAAGTGACGGATAAAGCATTTGATGAAGCCTGGTATCAATTTGGACCATCAATGAAACGTACATTTTTATTACTGATAATGGCTAACAATTTAGAGTGCAAAATTGCAGCAATTGAAAAATTCAATTTGTCTCTGCCTTCATTTATGACGGTAAATTTTAACATATATGTTTATTATTTATATATAACATGAAATTATTAATATTTTAATCCTCTTATGTCATATTTTTTGATAATATTCTAGATTATGAATCAATCATATTCGATTGCTCTTCTATTTTTAAAAGCGAATTGAAACAAAAAATACATCGCGCACGTTTAAATCTATAGAAGATAAAATAGAGAATGATTATCGAAGACAAAAAAAAAATTTTTTTTAATTCTCTAAAGAAAAAGTCTGCACAAGTTTGTGTCGCATAATGATCCAGCGAATACGGATCTAACAAACATAATGTTCTAAGTTCTTTAGAACTGTGACAATATATTATTAAAAAAAAAAATTAAACTTTTGTCTTTTATTAATCTTTCATCTTTTTATCTTTTTCTTAAGTTGGAAAATAAATTTATATATTTGAAGCTAATTTGTTATGTTTATAATATATATAATACTTATTCTCTTCAGTAAAGAAAATATAAGCATATGTGTAATTAAAATATGTGATTATATCAAAACATCTACGTGTAATATATATTGTACATGTCTAACTTCTTTTCTATAAATCTTGTCAATGAATAAGGCAATTTATTTTAGTTGTTGATCTGTAAAATTAATGTTCTTTGGAACACTTTGTAAAATAATATTTCAGCATGTTAAATTATCGCAAATCAGTCTTTAGTTTATCGACAAAACGTCATATTTCATAAAAATACATAAACATAATAATTTCATCCCTTTTTCAGTATTTTCATCCAATTATATCATATTATTGCATTTTATAAACTTATGTTTTTAATTTACCAAGGCAAATTAATTTTAATGAATAACAGGTGTATGAAGAATAAAAGAAGAATAAAATTTATTTTAAGCATAATATTATGATAATTGTGCAGTCGTTGATTTTGTAAAAACCATTATACCATATTAATGTATTTGCATACAATATATAAGATAATCAAATGTGCTACGCGCGTAATGCGCGCTTGTAATGTTCTAAATAATTAAGTCAAAAAGTAAAATAATAAAAAAGTTAGTGATCATACTTACCCTTGCGATAAACGAAATACAAAATATATAAACTTGTTCAATGTCTTTATTTTTAGTATCGCAATATTTTATTTATTAATATTTTTATTTTTTCGATAAAATATAAAATCCTTCCAATTATTATCCAGAAGTGCTATATTATGTTCACGATATTTAAACTCCAATACATCTGTAAAATAATCACAAGAACAAGTTGACAATTACGATAAAGGAAGCAGGAAATGCTACTTCTAACTGTATATAACATATTAATCAAAGTCAAATGAAGTAAGAAATTTAACGGAAATATAAAATTGCTAAAAATAATCAGTCATCGGCCAATTATCTCAAGTTACTAATAAAAAAGTTACGTACTTCCATTTATAAAAAGCATTAGACGATCATTAATAAAGATACAATCATCGACTTCTGCAAACCTCGTTTATCAATATAATTCTAATTTATCGCAAACAAATGAAAAACATCGAGAGCATAAACTTTCGGTAAAGTTTACGATATGGCGGATATTGATCTTACGTTGTTATTCGGAATGACCTATTTGACAGCATTGATACCTGAGTTTATCCTGGCATTTAAAAAAACATTGAAGAACAGCATCGTCGTCGCCATGATTACTATAGAGTTGCCATGATAATGTATCTTTACACACACAGGAAACTGATGATCCAAGTGACCCAGAGGATGAATGACATCTTCCGAGGACTGGATATTATATTTTAGCTGTTAAAATAATACGTAATATCCCTGAAATGTATTAACATTTATATTTTTGCAAAATCCATTACTGCAAGATATAGATAAAAAAGTATAATGGATAGATTTTAAAATATATGTATTTGTTGGAGTCTGCTGATAAAAACGTTTTACAACAAATAAATATTGCAAGAAATTAATAACAAAAATAATTTGATAAAATTAATTATATTTCTTAATAGTTAAAAGTTTTACATGTCTAACTCTAAGACATCTATCAATAATGAAAAGAACTCATTGCAGTTGTTGAAAGGAATGAAATAATTCAAAATATTGTTTAGTATTATAATATACATACATATTTTTTTCGATGTATTATTTAATGATATTGTCACTTTTATATTCCAGATGTAACCGGTGAAAGATCAGTTTTCAGTATGTTCTCGCTCAAGAGTACATCAGATACTGCAGCGTTATTAGATATTGCAGCGTTTTCTGAATTCGAGACTATAACAAAGGATGTAGTGCCATAAGATAATCGTCGCTTTATAGAGCAAGGATAATTACAAAGGCGCTTAGAGTCGCTTTCGCATCCCCTTCTTAAATAAAATAAAGAGAATCATGGCATACCTTAAATTTATCGCATATATTATAAAGAAGATAAATTTTAATCTTTTATTTCTTTATTAAAGTCTAAAGGTAAAAGCTTTCTGTCGATAAAAATTAATTTATCATGCATGTCTGAACTATCATTGTAGCATAAAAGTCAATAATTTTTACAAATGAGAAACGATATCTCTGTGCTTATTTTATGGTAATGCAAGCTATTTATTATAGTGCAAGCTATACGAATAAATAAAAATTCAAGAAAAATAAGATATTGTTCAAGATTGACGGTTGCTTGACCAACTTTCGCCATTCTGTATATTCCGTATATTCTTCCGACAAAAAATTATATGTAATAATGGAAAAAGATCAAACGGGGGTAAATACGAATATACAAGCAAATACATTTACATACTAGAAGCAATTGTTGCATTTTAACTAAATATTCTTTTAGTTTAATTAATAGCTTAAAATAATATTCATAAGTATATTAAACGCGTAACATAAAGAAAAATATTGAAGACGATTTTGGCAAACTGTATTTTGCGCAGTACTTTGCATTCATCACGAAGGAACAGCATGAATTTTCAAAACGTAAATCCTCTAAACGTTCAGTTAAACATGCTCTCGGGCAATTTGTTACCGATGACTAGCAACGATTCCCTGTTTCCTGCAGTGTGGAGAATATATAGCGCTATTATATGGCTGATCGAAGTGATCCAAACCAGCGCAATAATTCCTGGTGTCATGTTCGTGCCCAAAGATAAAGCTCTGCAAGACGCAACGGTTGGTATTGTTGTCACCATAGAAGTAATTTTCTTGCTCAGGCGAATGCATGTGCACAGATTGTTTTTGAATCAACTAATACGCAAGCTAAATGATATTCTGTGCGCGGAGGACGAGACCATGAAGATTATCGTGAAATCAACTTTAAAGCCGGTACAGACTCCGCTCAAGTTTTACTGCATAGCAGGAACTGGATCCATAATAGTGTGGTGCTGCCTATCTTTCGCGTTGGTTTTCAAAAAGAAACATTTTCTCTATGAAGATTATAGACTACCGATTGTTCTTTCGAGGCAACCATTTTCGACAGAAATTTTCCTATTGGGAAACTTTATCGCATCTGTCGCCAGTGTGTACATGTTTATAAAGAAGGTCGCTTTGGACGTCTACATGATAAATCTTATTTTACTGATAACAGCGCAGTACCGCTACATCGCCGCAAAACTTGCAATACTATTTTGCGAAGACACTTTACGAAATAAATCTGAAAAAACAAGTACTTTTCTTGCAGATTCGTTAGAGAGAGAAATAAAAGCGTTATGTCGACATCATAATGTTGTAATTCAGTAAGTAATCGGTGAACATTTGCTAATTTATTTTCTACATAATATTGTTGCTTTACATATTCTTAAAATCATTCATTTTTATTCTATTTTGGTTCATTTTACTACTGAAGCGTAATTGCTTAATGTTTGTAATAGGCATAAATATCTATAAGTCATTATGTCATCATATGATTTTAAATACGTATATAATCATTAAATCTTTTTCAGAATGACTTTAATGCTAAAGAAATTATTATCTGTAAACATGAGTTTATTATATTTGACGAATATTTTTATTTTTTGCTTTCTTGCCATCATGCTGATAAGTGCGGTGAGTATAATAATTAATAACTATTAATTATACTAGAAATGCATTATAAGCAAAAATTAGAAATGTTCAACATTATTGAATTATCATTAACATTTTTTACCAGTATAATATTTTTCAACAATTAATGTGTTAAATGTAGATATTATCAAAGGCTACCTTAGAAGCAGTCATGGTCATCATGTACATATCCGGCGGATTAGTACAGCTTTATATTCTATGCTTGTGCGTTCACCAATTATTAGATGCGGTAAGTTTTATTGAAGAGTGGTCATCTTTTCTTTTACGCCATTTAATACTTAGGAGTTAAAATAATGAGTTAGGAGTTAAAATAAATAAATAAAAAATAATTATATGAAAAGAGGAAAGTTATTTTTCATTGCTAAGAACAATTGAAAATGGAAGATATCGATATATACATTATAAAAAATTAAAATTTTGTGATTGATAATTGTCTCTTTCATGTATTATCGTTTTGTTTTAAATTTAGAGTACAGAATTAACGAATAAAGCGTTCCATGGAAAGTGGTACCAATTTGAACCATCACTGAAATACGTATTTATGATGATGATAATATCCAACAATTTAGAGTGCAAACTTTCGACATTTAAAAAATTTAATTTGTCTCTTCCTTCCTTCATGACGGTAGATAAAATTTATGAAATGTATATTATTAGCAAGTACACTAGACATATCAACGTTTAATTATTTTTATTAATTTTATAATAATTATTTAAGTTTTAATTCTACTACCAATGTGTTATTATTGCTTTAACTTATTTTTTTTGCATGTTTCTTTAGATTTTAAATCAATCGTACTCGTTTGCTCTTTTATTTTTAAGAATAAAATAAAGATTTATAAGGTACGCTTTTTACTTATTATAAATATATTATACTATAACTTTTATATTTTTGGAATTGCTACTTAATAATTATGTAAAACTATTATAACTTATATGTTATATAAATGATAAAATTTTATTACGTATATAATTTTATTATAATTATATTATAATTATTATAACTTGTGCGTGTATGTTATATAATAGAATAATTATTATATAATTATCTTATTTATGTTGCTAAAAGCATCTAACCAATTTATATTTTGTTTTAGAACAGAAGATAGAGATATTTGAACATAAAAAAACTTTATATTATAAAAAATTGTTTCGTCAAAATTCAGATCTATTATCAACGATTTTGTTAGAAAAATCTTTGATTATTATACATGCATCCAGTAAAATAGTGCAATATATATATATACTGTATTTTTGTGCAACAGTTATTAAATACGATAAATATTATTATAACATATATATTATTTTTTATTCTAAGATTAGATGCTGACTTACAAATTTCCCAGAAGTTATTTATCAAATAGAATCGATTTTTGTTACTCACGGATATGTATAAAGCTGCTTCTAAATATCTAACAATGTTATACATTTGATGAACATCGACAAATAAATTCAGAGATTTAATTTATAACAAATGATTTCTCTCGCTATTCTCTACCGCTTTTTTGAAGCACGCATCAAATGGCATTCGATACTGCAGCCTTTCGCAGTTCTGTAGTTTTACAATGCGCGTACAGTGGACAAAATACTATAAGATAATTATCACTTCGTAAAACATGTACTCTGTAGTTACAAGAAAGTCGATGGTTCTACTCATCACTGTGATAAATATAGTAAAATATAGCTTTTTGTCTTTTCATTTCTTCACATTGAAGTACTTATTTATCAACTTTTACATTTTCATATAAAAGAAGGCTTCATTCTTTGTTCGAAATCTCTCTACATATTTTATTGTGATATTCATGTATACGATAATTACAGAATAAACGTGGATAATAAAGAGAGCGGAATGTCATCGTTTATCATTTAGCAGTACAATAATATCAATATCAAATAGGAATCCAAAAGGAAAGTCACGCATATTCTTTTGAACGGAAAAGGAGGACATATACATGCGACAAAGCAGTATGAAACGGGATAAATACAAATACAGAGAGTCACACACCGATTCCGATCGACGATATCGAAAGAGCCATGAACTTCCAGAGCGTAAATCCTCTAAATATTCGACTGAACTTATTCTCGGGCAATTTATTACCGATGACCAGCTACGATTCATCTTTTCCATTATTATGGAAGATATATAGCGTCTTTGTGTGGATGATCGAACTGATCATAGGTGCCGTATTAATCCCGGGTTGCATGTATGTGTCAACGGAAAAGGTTCTGAAGGACGGCATGATTTGTTTCGCCGTCTTTATAGAAATGGCTTTCATGATCGCGCGAATTCATATTCATAAGGATGTGGCGAATCAATTGATTCGAAGACTGAATGACATTTTGCGCACTGCTGACGAGACCATGAAGAGCACCGGTGGAGCCTCCGCTCAATTTTTACTGGTCGGCCGGCGTGGCATCGATAATAGCGTGGACTTGTATACCGCTTGTATTAGTATTCGAGAAGAATCTTTTCTACTACGAAGATTACAGAATACCTGCCGCTTTCTCGAGGCAGCCATTTTCACTTGAAGTCTTTCTGCTGGGAAGCCTGTTCTTAATGATTAGTGCCGTATATATGTTTTTAAAGAAAGTCGGTGTAGATGTATACATGGTGCATCTAGTGTTGATGACAACGGCTCAATATCGATATATTGCAGTGAAAATTGCAATGATATTTCAAGAAAATGATGAAAATAATAAAGAGCATTCTTCTAAGTCAAATCAAAGAAAAGAAAAGGAAATTATAATGCTATGTCGGCATCACAACACTGTGATTCAGTGAGTATTGTAAAATTGAATCAGCGACTTTCCCAGTCTCCTAAATATAACATAATAATAATAAGAACATGGTAAAAATTAGTACTTATGCAAATATAAGTTACTTATTTGTATTAAATTTTTGAAGCTTTTTGTATATGTTTAAGAGTTAATTTCTAAGTTTATTAATTATGAATTTATTTTTAGATTAATTTTTTAGTACATTTCATAATATTTTGCATATATGTTATATTTTTTTCAGTATAACTTCGTTGCTAAAAAAACTGCTATCTTTGAACTTTAGTTTAATTTACATGAACAGCGTCTTTCGATTTTGCTTCATCGGTATCATGCTGAGCATGGTGAGTAATAATTAACATTAATTATATAAAAAATTTTTCCGGGTGTTATAAAAAACAGTATATATATATATATATATATATATATATATAATTGCGCAATGCTAGTTACAAGCTAATAACTCTAAAAATATTTG
>NW_021848514.1:32486-54960 GCF_003651465.1 Formica exsecta
TTTAAATTTAAGAAAGTTAGATAAAATAATTAAATACTTTGCAAATTACAGTGATTAATAATTATCTTTATATAAATTAATTTTCTTGTGTAAAATATAGAGTACGGAAATGACAGATAAGGCATTTCACGAAGATTGGCATTTACTCAAACCATCGATAAAACGTATGTTTATTTTAATAATTATGGCAAATAATTTAGAATGCAAACTTGCAACGTTTGAAAATTTCAATCTTTCTCTACCTTCATTTATGGTGGTAAGATTTTTATATATTTTCACTTTGTGTTTATATATTATACTCTAATGCCGTATTATATCTCGTTTATTTTCAAAAATTATTCGTTTTTTCAGATTTTAAATCAATCGTATTCGATTTCTCTTCTATTTCTAAAAATGAAATAGAAAGCGATGAAAAATCTTATCTGCAGTAATTGTTTGTTTCCTTAGTATATAATAGTTATTTATATTTGTTATTGTTATTATTTAAAAAAATATAATAAAAGTTAATAATGGAGGATGAACTATTTATATTGTCGAAACATTTTTTACTTCAGTAAAGTACCTGAAAATAATTCGCTAAAAATTAGTGATTAAAATAAAATGCTAGTATTAATATATATTACGATTGAACCTTGTATACATATATATAGCTATTCTATGAAGAACAATAAAAGTAGCGATCCGTTATGACAAAATATTTACATGTATGAAGTTTATTACAGCTTGCGTATATTTGAAAGAATCAAATCCATAATAAAAAGTGATAAAATATCTGAAATGTGTTTGTATTGAAAAATTTGAACGTCTACCAGCATCGAATTCGACAGATAAAAATCTTTTGCGACATGTTGCTTTCACTGAAAGGCATGTAGTGGCTAAAGTTTGTTCGTGACATGTTGCTTTTGCCAACAAGTGGCGCAAAATTGAAGTCTAAAAAATGGGTGTATGCACAATAATAAAAAGTTCTTACATATCGCTGTAGCATCATATAAATAGTAAAATATACTAAGTTCTAACATTTAAAATATATTAAAATATTTTGCCGTTCTCAATTACTTTTACGTACACATCTATACAATCATCGACATTTTTTAATTCTGACATATAAATTTTTGGATAAATGTAAATATATGTATTGTTTTTTTTCCGTTTACTAAAGCAATTTTTTATTAACAATATATGCGGCATGAAAATACACTGTTAAAGGAAAAGAAAATCTATTTTAAGAACGTTTTTGTGATGTATTAAAATTGAGTTGTTCAATTCATGAATATATAAAATCGTTATAGAATACTTTACAGAGTAACATTGGCATGTTTAACAGATTAGTTTATTACAGATCTTTTGCACGTTGTAATGCTGCAACGATCAATAATGTGCAAGAAGATATGACCGCCGCATAGTTCAGCACTAATTATAAAAATTTTTACGGTTGCATCTATCCTTAAAATTAAATGAATAAGTGCTTTAAGAATTGTCTCTTATTTTGTCGCAATATTTCTTTATAAAATATACATATTTTATAAATAAATAAATAAATATTTAAGTATATATTGTGTTCTTATGCAACAGTTAATAGATATGATAAACATTCTCTCTCTTACGTACTTCAACGTATATAATTGTTTTTTGTTTTCAGATTAGATGCTGACTTACAAGTTTTCCAGATGTTACCAGATTGATTTGTTGCCCATAGATATGTAAAGCTGCTTCTAAATATCTGACACTGTTTTAGATTCGATCAACGAACTTTAATGACGAATAGATCCATCGCAGATATAGTTCTCTATCAATGATACGCACGTCAAATACTGTTGGATACTGCTACTGTTCTGGACTTCACAGACTTCTGCAAAACATTTAATAATACACAATAAGATATCGACCGCTGTAGAGCTTAGCGTTCTCTCTAATTTCATGATCGTATTCAGCCCTATTGTAAATGATCTAAATAAGATACCTCAGTAGATGGTGTCTTCTATTATCGCGATATTTATATTTTATTGTTGGTGGTACAATAAAAACTCTTCTAAAGCATTTCTGAGAAATCCGCGAAATTATTAATGATAATTATTCTTTGGTACTCTTATTGTTAGACAAGCGTCAAAGGCAACAACGAAAAAGGAATGTCGCTGATTATATATTAATGGTAAACTATAGAACACATAATTTCAACGGAAAAGTCACATGTGAATAATATATATATAAATTAAATGATTTGCTCAAAGCCTGTGAGAAGAAATCTTTTATGACTAGCTTTCATAGTTTTGATAAAAATGCTATACATAGAAAGAAACATGAGACAGAGCTAAATGCGAATATAAAGATCCGCACGCAATACGAATATAAATATACGTACTTTTGGTAATAACAGTTAATAAAGTTTTTATATAGCTTTTGAAAAACATTTTCTTTAAATACAACATTATCAAAGGTGATTAAACCAGAACTGTTAATAATACTAAATCATTGACTGAATAAATATAGCTAAATTAAGATCGAATAAGTTGCTAAAATTAAAAAAGTGCATTTTGAAATCATTATCAGTCAAATATTGAAGATTTGTAAGAATAAATTTAAATAAATTTGTTTAAGGATAAATCGCATAAAAATTATTTACTAGAATTAATAGAACAGTTTAATCAAACTTTATTATATGATCTTTTTATTTTGATTATTTGGCTCTTAGACATTTCGTTTTACAGGACGATCTCTATTCGTCAGAAAAGCGATATCGTAAATAGATAATACATGGATTTTCAAAGCGTGAATCCCCTAAACGTACGACTGAACATGATCTCAGGCAATCTGTTACCGATGACTACTGACGATTCATCATTTCCTATAGTATGGAGGATGTACAGTGCTTTAGTGTGGTTGCTAGAAATAATTCAAATGTGCGCGCTAATTCCCGGTTGCATCATTATGCCAAAAGAGAAAGCTCTGAAAGATGGTCTGATTGGTATTGCCATTACCATGGAAGTGGTCTACACGGTCACGCGAATTCATACGCATAAGGCATTAGTACAACGATTGATTCAGAAACTGAACAATATTATGGACGCGAAGAACGAGATGATGAGGAGTACGGTGATGGCGACGCTGAAACCGATGGAGATTCTTTTCAAATTTTATTGGATGGCAGGCATGGTGTCCATAATGATGTGGACCACCGTGCCGTTTACATTGGTTTCTAAAAAAAATTCCTTTTTTTATATGGATTACAGAATGCCGGTCTTGTTTTCCAAAGAGCCATTCTCGACCAGTATTTTTGTATCGGGAAGTCTCATTGTAATGTTCAGCAGCTTGTACATCTTTACAAAGAAAGTTAGCGTGGATAGCTATGTAATAAATATGGTATTGTTGATAACGGCACAATACAAATACATTGCGTTGAAACTCTCAATGATATTTCAAGACAAAAGATTGCAAAATAATTACAGCAGTTCTAATGAAAAGAAGCATTATTCTGAGACAAATTTTTACGCGGAGAAGGAGATCAAATCTTTATGTCAGCATCATAACGCGGTTCTTCAGTAAGATTATTTGCCACAAATCATTAGTAAAATCAGAAATTATGTATATTAAAAAATTTTTATTCTATATAAATCATCTTAGTTTTTAAATTTAAAGTTTAAATTGATGAGAAAAATGTACTCTAATTTTATTAAATTATAAATGAGTTTAATGTAAAGCATTTTATGGGGCAATATCTGTGCAGATAGATTTATGTGTCGTGATTAACTTGTTGAATTTTTGTTTAATACTATATTGATTGTTTTATTTTTATTATATCTTTTAATAAATCTTTTTTTTATATAATTTTTAATATGTATAATCATATTCTTTATTTCAGCGTCACGTTAATGCTAAGAGAACTGCTATCTGTAAGCTTCAGTATATTATATTTAAATAGCGTTTTCCGGTTTTGCTGCATTGCTATCATGGTGATCTCAGTGAGTAGAAATTTCTAATACTAATTACTCTAAAAAATATTTGCTCTTATGTATAATGCTACTCTATCTTAAATAATTATCAATTATAATATATCACCAATTTATCTTATTTTTTGTGACTTTATGCTGCAATTTCAGGTACCATCATGTGATTCGATCGAACGAGCCGTATTTATCATGTATGCGTCCGGTGGAGTAGTGCAGCTCTACATATTGTGTTCTTGTGTGCAAAAATTACTAGATGCGGTAAAATTTGTTGAAAGATAAACTCTTATATAAATTTTACATACAAGAAAATATTTAATCGAAAAATTTGTTATTGACAAAAAAATACATTACTATGTATAAATTGTTACATTCTCTCTAAAATTTAGAGCATTGAAATAACGGACCAAGCATTTCACGAGGGATGGTATCGATTCGGAACATCCATAAAACGAACATTTATGTTTATGATAATGGCTAATAATTTAGAACTTAAACTTTCAACATTTGAAAAATACAATTTGTCTCTATCTTCATTCATGGCAGTGAGTTTATAAGTGCATTTTGTATTCTAGTCCTTTTAATATTTTAAAATATTTATTGTATATTTTTGAATAATATTCTAGATCTTGAATCAATCATATTCAATCGCACTGATACTATTAAGAACTAATTGAAAAGTGATGAGTTTTAAGTAAATTCTATATACACACAAAGTAAGTGTATGATTTCCTATTCTGCAAACAAAATATATGTAAAAGTTAAATTAGTAAAAATCAATTTTATATTTTTTAAAAACATATGTATAACAATTGTTTCAGAGTAAAATCAACATTAAAACTAGTTACTAAATTATAAAATGTAAATAGCATTACTAGTAAAATATAGCTTTGGATTCGGCTCTCAAAACCAGAAAACTTTCTTAATACTTCTGCAAATTTATTATTAATAAAATATTAAATAGTAATTAACTAAATATAATAACTTACTTTAAGAATTAGACTGCGACGTATGAAGAGGAAATGGTTAAATAATTTATATCAGACATTAAACATTTTAATTTATAGAAACAGTTTGACCTACTGAAATATTTTTTCTTATTATTAGTATATGCCAGATTAATGCACAGTCGATATATAATACACGTCAGTCAGTAGTAAGTTGTCAGCGTTTTTTGAATCTTGGTATTCTGCGAAGATCGCGGAGGGAAAGAAAGACATATAAGATAATTATTACCTTATCGAGCATTCACGATTGAAATGCAGGATACAAAATAAAGTAAGAGGCTATATGTATATTTGCAAGAAACATTGCGCAAAATTGCTCTGTCGTTCAATTACTCGTTTCTTATCGACAAATTAGCGTCATTGAACATGCAAACTTTCCTTGTCCGATTGGTGTATACTCACCCTAACAACACACAAAAGATGTTCAAAAGATGTTTAGAAGACACCCAGAGGATGTTTTATAGAGGATGTAAAACATCCTCTGTACTGGATGGGACCCTCTGTACCGTACGGAAAAACATCTTAATCTATAGAAACGACCTATTGAAATAATTTTTCTTTTTGTTAGTATATACCAGGTTAATTCATAATCGATATATAATACACATGAGTCAGTAGTAAGTTGTCAGTGTCTTTTGAGTCTTGGTATTCTGCGAGGATTGCGGAGGAGGAAAGAGACATATAAGATAATTATTACTTTATCGAGCAGGAATGATTACAAGCAAGTTTACAATCGCGTTTATTCCTGTAATATAATTTTCTGTGATCGATAGACATCTATGAACGCAAATTATAATTTTTTTAATTAATGGATAAAAAAGTCTCCTTAATTTACGAGGTATTCAGAACTCTAATATTGCAACAAATAATTCATACACTCAAGTAATGATCATAAAGCAATTATCGATCACTAAAATGATAAAAGCATATTTCTGTTTTGTATACAATTCCGCGTAATGATAGCGTATAGTGCATCGTGAAAATAGGAGAAATGCAAAGAGAAAAATAAATTGTGTTCAAGGTATAGCAATAACATTCAAATACTTTTTGTTCTTCTCGACAGAACGAAGCATAAAACATCGATAGAGAAACGTGAAACGTAGAAGTAAGTCCATATATATTTATATATATAAACTATTCATTTATTTTTATTTAAAATATATGTAGTACTAAAATTAGTTGTCTTGTAGAGCAATGTTACAAAAATTGAAATTAAAAAAGCTGATTCTCTTTATTTTTGAAAGCTTTATAAAGAATAAATATTTCTAATTGATTAAATAATATTGAGAAATCTTAAATATTATATAAAATAACACGTATACATTGCACACAATAATACGTGACACAAACGAAATTTTAAGAAATGGTCACATTTAATACAGTTTCACTTAATACATAATAAAAACACGTAATGACGAAAAAGTAGAATCAGTCAGTCAAAGCCTCAATTATTATGCCTTTTGTTCCACAGAAAAATATTTATTTGTTACAAAGAGCAATATGGAGTTTATGGATCTACAAAATGTGAATTCTTTAAATGTTCGTTTAAACATAGTCTCAGGTAATTTGTTACCGATGACTACTGACCATTCATCGTTCTCCATATTCTGGAAAGTATACAGCTTTCTAATATGGTTGGTCGAAATAGTTCAAATATGTGTGCTAATTCCTGGGTGCATTCATGTACCGAAAGAAAAGGCTCTAAAGGACGGTCTGATTGGTATTGTGGTGACAATAGAAGTGGTCTTCTTGGTCGTACAAATTCATGCTCGTAAGAAATTGGTGCAGCAATTGATCCAAAAATTGAATGATATCTTACACATGGATGACGAAATTATGAGAAACGTAGTAATAAACACAATAAAGCCAATAGAGATACCTCTTAAATTTTTCTGGACAGCCGGCGTGATGTCCATAGTTATATGGAGTAGCGGACCGTTTATGTTAGTTTTTCAAAAAGATATCTTTTTCTACGTGGATTATAGAATGCCGGTAGTGTTTTCCAAAGAACCATTTTCGACCAGTATTTTTGTATTGGGAAGTCTCGTTGTAATGCTCAGCAGCATGTACATCTTTACGAAAAAAGTCAGCGCGGATAGCTACATGATAAATCTGATATTGTTAATAACGGCACAATATAAATACATTGCTTTAAAACTCTCGATGATATTTTGCGATGGAATTTCGCAGATTAATTACAATAGTTCTAATCAAAAGAAGTTTCATTCTAAAACAAATTATGATGCAGAAAAGCAGATAAAATCTTTATGTCGACATCATAACGCGATTATTCGGTAAGTTTATTAGCTGAAAGTTGTCAATACAATCAGATACCTTTTATGAAAATTTTTTGATTTAATAAGAATCTTATAATGACGTTATCTAATTAATATAAAAAATACACATAATTTATTAAATTTTATAAACAAGATAAATCCGAAACGTTTTCTATTGTTGTAATATTTATTGAAATCGATTTATTATAATTGACATTTAATATAATATTTTAATTTCATTCTTTAATATGATATATAATGTGATAATATTTGTGGATTTTGTTTCAGCATGTCATTAATGCTAAGAAAATTGCTATCTTTGAATTTTAGTGTAATATATATTATCAGCGTTTTTCGATTTTGCTGCATAGCTATTATGATAATATCAGTAAGTAATAATTTTTGACACTAATTAATCTAGAATTAATATGCTTGGTAAATATAGCTAGACAATATAATGCTGGTGTATTTTATCGCAAGTTATAATATATCATCGTTCTTCATGATTCTTTGTATCTTTATGAAATTTCAGATACCGTCAGCTACTTTGTTGGAAACGCTCGTGATCGTTATGTACGCGTCCGGTGGTGTAGTACAGCTTTACATATTGTGTTCTTGTGTGCAACAGCTATTAGATGCGGTAATTACAGTAATGCATACTTTTACATATAGATATTAAGTACAAAACGTAACAAAGAAATGTAAAAATTTAACAAAAAATATTATTATCTATATATATATGTGTGTGTATGTGTTATTTTTTTCTAATTTAGAGTATTGAAATAACGGATCAAGCATTTCACGAGGAATGGTATCAATTTGGATCTTCTATAAAACGGACATTCATGTTTATGATAATGGCTAATAATTTAGAACTTAAACTTTCAGCGTTTGAAAAATACAATCTGTCTATGCCCTCATTTATGGTGGTAAGTTATGTATATCACTTATTGTAAAATATTCTATTATCATTTTTATTAATAATGTCATTTTCTTTTATTTTAAAATTGTTTTTAATAATATTCTAGATCTTAAACCAATCATACTCCATTGCGCTTCTATTATTAAAAACGAATTGAAAAATAAGGATGTTACTTTATTGATTTTACATACAGTAAGTGTTTATTTTATTATAACAAATAAAATATTTAAAAATTTATTTAATTTTTTAAATCAAACTTTCATTATTCTAAAATATATACTTTTTTTTTACTATAGATAATGTTAATAAAATAAATGTAGATAATGATAATACAGAGAAAAAAAAACAATTAACAAAGTAAAAAATGTTAGTAAAAATGCTAATACAATTTATTGATTTTACTGTGACGGAGAATTGGAAAGCAATAAATCCTAACTGTTTATGACAACGTGAAATGTTGAATTTATAATAGAGTTTATTCTTGAATCTTATCTTACATTAAATAAGAATTAAACATTTCCAATTAATATTAATTATTTTTAGTACATAAAAAACGTAAAATTTCTTCGTGTTGGGACAAAAGCGGGTACCTACACACCTCATGTAATGAAAAGAGGAAAAATTGTTATTCTTTGTCTCCCTACAAAAAGTAGTTAGAAACGAAAACTACCACTCAGAAAAAGGAATCACTAAAAAAAATGCTTTTTGAGACCCCTAAAGTTAAAAAATTAAATAAGAATGTCCTGCAGCAATGTAGAACAAGAGGATAATTTTATTTGTGATTTTTATCAACAGAATACATCTTTGTATTTTGATTAAAATAAATCTAGATTTTGTAATTGAACGGTGCTTTATATGTTTTTAAATGGGTGCCCGGTTTTACCCTACTGGTAGGGCAAAACCGGGTATTTTGACTTCTCCAAAAAATCAACAATAGACAACTAGCCTCATTTTCTCATAGTTTAAGTTCCATTAAAGACTACTAACGGCAAAATCTTTTTTACTTTCTGATTTTTTGTAGGAAGACAAATCCAAAAAAGTACCCGGTTTTATTCCACTTTCCCCTATATACATATATATACAATTATTAATCATATCATATATTAACTTACTAAAACACTGAGTAGTAGTTATTCCATGTCAAGCTAAAGTTTTCTCATCGATGTACCATGAGTTAGACATTAGTACATTCTATGCGTCTGTCGGATTGTCCGTGAGGGTCGCAGCCATATACCATAAGATAATTATAGCTTTATATTTATAAAAACGTGATAACCTGAAATAAATTTATAGTCGTATGTCTTTCTATACTGAATCAATCATGGTCTACCACAACATTTATATTTTTTTTTTTTCTTAAAATTCTTTTATATTTGTACATTAATGCACAAAGTTTTTCTGATTTATCAAGTATTCAGAAAATTGTGATGCCTATTAATCATTCACCTGCGATGCATTCAAGCAATAATAATACGGCAGTCGGATTATTAGATTAGATAGAATCAACAGAATGAAAGGAACAAATTTTATATTTTATGTATATTGTCGCATAATGATAGCGTATAGTGTATTAGAAACCAGGAAGAATTAGAGAGAAATATTAAATTGTTGAAGTTATAGCAATAACTTTTAGATACTGTTAGAAATATCTTTATACATTTTGACAGAAAAGAGTGTGAGCGATATAAGAACGTAAAGCAGGGGTAAGCTTATATATATACACGATGTCTACATATTTTTATCTAAAATATAATACCAAAGTAACTTTTTTATGGAACGAGTATTATGATTGAAATTAATGAAGCTGTCTTTATTTATTTTTGGAAGCTTTAGATTTAAAAAAAATATTGCTAATTTAACTTTATTAATTGCGAGCTCGTTGATTATAAATGAAAAACATATTCAGAGATATTAATAAAATCCTAAGAAATAATCAAATAAGTAATCATTAATAAATTTTATTTAATATGCAGTAAAAACATAATTATGAAAAAATAGAATCGACCCAATCAAAGTCTCAATTATTATTAAATTTTCCGTTTTATATAGAATAAAACTTATAACAAAGGACGACATCAAGCCTATGGATATCCAAAATATCAATCTTTTAAATGTTCGACTGAACATGATCTCAGGTAATCTTTTACCAATGACTGCAAAAAATTCATCGTTTCCCGTATTATGGAGGATGTACAGCTTTCTAGTGTGGTTGCTTGAAATAGTTCAAACATGTATAACAATTCCCGGATGCATCTTTGTGCCGAAAGAAAAAGCTCTAAAAGATGGTTTGGTCGCTATTGTGGTCACAATAGAAGTGGTCTTCCTGGTCGTACAAATTCACGCGCGTAGGAGATTAATGCAGCAATTGATCCAGAAATTGAATAATCTTTTAGGCATAGAAGACAAAATGATGAAAAGCACGGTAATAGCGACGTTGAAGCCGATGAAGATTCCCCTTAAGTTTTACTGGATGGCCGGCATGGTATCCATAATTATATGGAGTGGCGTACCGTTTACGTTAGTCTTTCAAAGAGATATCTTTTTCTATGTGGATTACAGAATGCCGATTGCCTACACCAAAGAACCATTCTCGACCAATATCTTTGTATTTGGAAGTTTTATTATAATGACCAGCAGCATGTATATTTTTACAAAAAAAGTCAGCGTAGATAGCTATATGATAAATCTGATATTGTTAATAACGGCTCAATATAAATACATCGCTTTAAAACTCTCAATGATATTTCACGATGAAATTTCGCAGTATGATCATAATTATTCTAATCAAAAGAAGCATTATTCTCAAACAAATTATGATGCAGAAAAACAAATGAAATCTTTATGTCAACATCATAACGCGGTTATTTGGTAAATTTATTAACTGAAAATTTGATATCTATAGAATCAGATACTTCTTTTCTCGACATCTTTTTTGATTTAATATAAATCTTTTCATTACGTTTTTTAATCAATAAAAAAAGCACTTAAATAATTAAATTGCATAAACAAAATAAATTTTGAATATTTTACTGTAATATTCAATTAGATATAGATATTCTTATTATTGTAATGAAAATTTAATACAAGATCTTAATTTTATTTTTTGATATTAATATATAATTTGATAATATTTTAAAAACTTTGTTTTAGCGTAACGTTAATGTTAAGAAAACTGCTGTCTTTAAATTTTAGTCTAATATATGTTATCAGTATCCTTCGGTTTTGTGGCATCGCTATCATGGTAATTTCAGTGAGTGAAAATTTTTAACGTCAATTCAATTTCAATAAGTTCATTTAGAAATTATTAGCCATATAAAGATAATATATCAATCATGTATCTTATCGCAAAATATTGTCAATTATAATGTGTCACCAATCATATCATAATTCTTTTATTTTCTTAAAACTTTAGATACCATCAACTACTTTATTGGAAGGATCTTTGATCGTTATGTACGCGTCTGGAGGAATAGTGCAGCTCTATATAATATGTTCTTGTGTACAGAAGCTATTAGATGCGGTAAATTTAATTTTAATATATGCTTTTTACATATATATATATATATATATATCAGTTACGAAACAGTAACAAAAATACATTATTATGCAGATATTAGATAGAGAGAGAAACACTTATTATACATTGTTATACATTGTTTTATCATATATTATTATACATATTACTGTATTCTTTGTAATTTAGAGCGTTGAAATAACAGATCAAGCATTTCATAAGCAATGGTATCGATTCGGAGCATCTATAAAGCGAACATTTATATTTATGATAATAGCTAATAATTTAGAACTTAAACTCTCAAAATTTGAAAAATACAATTTGTCTCTGTCTTCTTTCATGGCAGTAAGTTTATTAATGCATTTTGTATTCTATTCCTTTTGTTAATATTTTAAAATATTTATTGTATATTTTTGAATAATATTCCAGATCTTGAATCAATCATATTCAATCGCACTTTTACTATTAAGAACTAATTGAAAAGTGATGAGTTTTAAGTAAATTCTATATACACACAAAGTAAGTGTATGATTTCCTATTCTGCAAACAAAATATATGTAAAAGTTAAATTAGTAAAAATCAATTTTATATTTTTTAAAAACATATGTATAACAATTGTTTCAGAGTAAAATCAACATTAAAACTAGTTACTAAATTATAAAATGTAAATAGCATTACTAGTAAAATATAGCTTTGGATTCGGCTCTCAAAACCAGAAAACTCTCTTAATACTTCTGCAAATTTATTATTAATAAAATATTAAATAGTAATTAACTAAATATAATAACTTACTTTAAGAATTAGACTGCGACGTATGAAGAGGAAATGGTTAAATAATTTATATCAGACATTAAACATTTTAATTTATAGAAACAGTTTGACCTACTGAAATATTTTTTCTTATTATTAGTATATGCCAGATTAATGCACAGTCGATATATAATACACGTCAGTCAGTAGTAAGTTGTCAGCGTTTTTTGAATCTTGGTATTCTGCGAAGATCGCGGAGGGAAAGAAAGACATATAAGATAATTATTACCTTATCGAGCAGTGGTCGTACAAATTCACGCGCGTAGGAGATTAATGCAGCAATTGATCCAGAAATTGAATAATCTTTTAGGCATAGAAGACAAAATGATGAAAAGCACGGTAATAGCGACGTTGAAGCCGATGAAGATTCCCCTTAAGTTTTACTGGATGGCCGGCATGGTATCCATAATTATATGGAGTGGCGTACCGTTTACGTTAGTCTTTCAAAGAGATATCTTTTTCTATGTGGATTACAGAATGCCGATTGCCTACACCAAAGAACCATTCTCGACCAATATCTTTGTATTTGGAAGTTTTATTATAATGACCAGCAGCATGTATATTTTTACAAAAAAAGTCAGCGTAGATAGCTATATGATAAATCTGATATTGTTAATAACGGCTCAATATAAATACATCGCTTTAAAACTCTCAATGATATTTCACGATGAAATTTCGCAGTATGATCATAATTATTCTAATCAAAAGAAGCATTATTCTCAAACAAATTATGATGCAGAAAAACAAATGAAATCTTTATGTCAACATCATAACGCGGTTATTTGGTAAATTTATTAACTGAAAATTTGATATCTATAGAATCAGATACTTCTTTTCTCGACATCTTTTTTGATTTAATATAAATCTTTTCATTACGTTTTTTAATCAATAAAAAAAGCACTTAAATAATTAAATTGCATAAACAAAATAAATTTTGAATATTTTACTGTAATATTCAATTAGATATAGATATTCTTATTATTGTAATGAAAATTTAATACAAGATCTTAATTTTATTTTTTGATATTAATATATAATTTGATAATATTTTAAAAACTTTGTTTTAGCGTAACGTTAATGTTAAGAAAACTGCTGTCTTTAAATTTTAGTCTAATATATGTTATCAGTATCCTTCGGTTTTGTGGCATCGCTATCATGGTAATTTCAGTGAGTGAAAATTTTTAACGTCAATTCAATTTCAATAAGTTCATTTAGAAATTATTAGCCATATAAAGATAATATATCAATCATGTATCTTATCGCAAAATATTGTCAATTATAATGTGTCACCAATCATATCATAATTCTTTTATTTTCTTAAAACTTTAGATACCATCAACTACTTTATTGGAAGGATCTTTGATCGTTATGTACGCGTCTGGAGGAATAGTGCAGCTCTATATAATATGTTCTTGTGTACAGAAGCTATTAGATGCGGTAAATTTAATTTTAATATATGCTTTTTACATATATATATATATATATATCAGTTACGAAACAGTAACAAAAATACATTATTATGCAGATATTAGATAGAGAGAGAAACACTTATTATACATTGTTATACATTGTTTTATCATATATTATTATACATATTACTGTATTCTTTGTAATTTAGAGCGTTGAAATAACAGATCAAGCATTTCATAAGCAATGGTATCGATTCGGAGCATCTATAAAGCGAACATTTATATTTATGATAATAGCTAATAATTTAGAACTTAAACTCTCAAAATTTGAAAAATACAATTTGTCTCTGTCTTCTTTCATGGCAGTAAGTTTATTAATGCATTTTGTATTCTATTCCTTTTGTTAATATTTTAAAATATTTATTGTATATTTTTGAATAATATTCCAGATCTTGAATCAATCATATTCAATCGCACTTTTACTATTAAGAACTAATTGAAAAATGGTGAGCTCTGTGTAAATTTTATGTAGTAAGTATACAATCTCTCATTCTACATACAATATAAATGTAAGAGTTAAAATATTTAAGATTAATATTACATTTTTCTAAAATATATAACAATTTTTGCAGAGTAAAAACATGTTATAAAATATAATACACATTAAAACTAATAATTAAATCACAAAATGATGTAAGTAATAATCATCATATAAGTAATAATATCAATAAAATTTACATAGATTTGTTTGTAATGGAAAGATTATAAGTAATAAAAATTTTATCTATGTATGCTAACGTATAACAAAATTTATAACAATGTGTATTCTTATACTTCAAATTTTAATAATAATTATATATTTTTAATTAATACTGTTACTTTTAATTTTAATGTAAACTTTTGTCTTTAATATTAGGTAGTTACCATTAAATAAATACTATTTAATAGATACTTTTATATCACTATTATGTTTATTATATGTAACGGCTAATAATTTGGAGCTTAAACTTTTGGTTTAAAAAATACAATCTGCTTTTGCCATCATGGTGGTGAGTTTATATATATTTCGTATTCTAATATATTTTATTAGCATTTTCAGACTTTTA
Organism: Formica exsecta; assembly: GCF_003651465.1. NCBI lineage: Eukaryota > Metazoa > Arthropoda > Insecta > Hymenoptera > Formicidae > Formica > Formica exsecta. Next base: position 47,472 of record NW_021848514.1, read on the forward strand.
TTTTAAAAGTTTGTTCTGTCTTAAATAACGGTTATATATTTTTAATTGTGATAGCAGTTATTTATAATGTGTAAAAAATCATAATGTGCATAAAATTTTTATATTTTCGAAAATTTATTATTAAGAGAAAATCAAATAATAATAAATTGAAGGTAATAACTTACATTTATAATCAACTTGCGGCATATAAAGATGGAATATTTAATTATTTTATAGATTAATCTATTGAAACACAGTTTGTAGTAGTTTATTTCAGATTAATATAAAGTTCTTCTATATTGCGATGCAACGTGTATGAAACAGTAGCAAGTTTTAAGCACCCTCCGAGTTTTACAGTTCTGGCAAGGATAGAGGGTCACAACTCCGCAGCATAAGATAATCGCTACTTTGTACTGCGTTGATAGTAATTACAAGCAAGCATATAGTCGCGTTAAAACTTTATTATCTTCAATAAATCGCCATTAATTATCGTAACATTTGTTCTTTCACAAACTCCCTTATATTCGTATACATAGTATTCCTGACTTATTAGCTATTTATAATGTCGTAATTATTATTGACTCCATATTATCACATTCTTATAATTTGCGGCTTCTAATTGTTCTAAGCATTCTTTTTTTTATTGTTATTACATTTTACTTACTGTTAATTAATGCAATATTATATATACATATATATACATATATCGGCAATATGTTTTCACATATACATGTCTTTAGGTACCGTCGATAAATTTTCTGGATGGTTTTTCGATCAGTATGTACGCGTGTGGCTCAATAGTGCAATTCTATATGTTGTGTTCTTGTGTTCAACAATTATTAGACGCGGTGAGTTTGGTTGTAATATAGTGTTTACATCGGTTTTCTTTGTTTCAAGTTCAATACTGATATTTATATATTAAATTAATACATAAATATATTTAAAAAAATTTATAAAAATTTATACTCCTTTTTAGCTTTGCAATAACAAAAAGATGATTTTTGAATAATTATTATAGTTTATTTTAACAAAAATTTGTAATGTAAAAAAATGCAGTCAAACGAACCGATTTCTAGCTTGCTTTGCAACACTTGTAGCATCATATCGTTGATTAGACTAACATTATTTCGAACCAGCAAAGTTCGCGTTTTTTACTACAAGGTGCATCCACGATATCTACGGATATCATTGCTCTGTAATGATCCAACGGAGTGCTATAAGATAATCTTCGTTTCATAGAGCAATGATATTTAGAAAGAAGCTTATAGTCCTACGCATATCTATACGATAAGTAAAATAAAATAGAATGTACTTCTCTCTCTCTCTCTCTCTCTTTTTCTTTTTCTTTCTGCATAAGAATAATGTTTATTTTACAGGGACAGTCACGATCTCTTTCATTTGTCTACGATATATACAAAGAATCTCTGAGTTATTTTTCCCTATAATATATCAACGATCTTATTAATGTACTCTCAATTATTATTAAAGGTAGCAGAATGTCTCTGCTTTTTGTATAATGACATGTATTATATCAATAATAGAGCTGAGACACAAAAGTAAAACTAATAACTTGGGGGGATAATAAGTAGTTGTAGATCGACGGTCAGCCAAGAGAAACTTTCAAAGCATAAAAGCGATACGCATCAGTCGAAATAGAAAGAAGCTCACGTGGAGAAATTGTATATCGAAACAAACAGTTCTTGCCTGTTTTCTGCACATTTTGTATTAAATATAGCAAACGACAGCATTCATGTAAATAAAACGTATCTAGAAAATACGAGTACTTAAAAAAAGTAAATCTTGCAATTTATCACGAAAAATCGTTGTGGAGAACATGAACTTTCAAAATGTGAATCCTTTAAACGTTCGCATAAACGCTATCTCAGGCAACTTACTACCTTTGACGTCAAATAACTCACAATTTCCGATAACATGGAAGATATACAGCGCCGTTGTGTGGCTGATTGAAGTGATTCAAGCAATCGTGATAATTCCAGGATTCTATTTCGTACGAGAGGAAGCTTTGAAAAACTCTACAGTTACTTTCGTACTCACCATAGAGGTATTCTTTATGGTGTTGCGAATTCACGCTCAGAAAAAGCTAGTGAATCGATTGATCCAAAAGCTAAATGACATTCTGCATTTTGCGGACGACACTATGAAAAGTGTCGTGACAATGACTTTGAAGCCCATGGAGAATCCGCTTAAGTTTTATTGGCTAGCTGGTTGGCTATCTGTCTTTCTATGGTCCCTTACGCCGTTCCTGCTAATTCTCGACAGAGTTTCTTTCTTTTACGAGGACTACAGGATGCCAGCAATCTTTTCTAAACAACCATTTTCGACCAATATCTTCCTGATGGGCAACGTCTTTATGCTATTAGGTAATATGTATATATTTGTAAAGAAAGTTGGGGTGGATGTTTATATGATACATGTGGTGCTACTGATAACGGCGCAGTATCGATATATCGCCATGAGGCTCGCGACAATATTTCGAGATGGAAATGAGCTCGGCGAGGAATATCAGTCTAAGAATCGATGGATGGAAAAAGAAATAGTAACATTATGTCGGCATCATAATTCTGTCATTCAGTAAGTAATTGAATCAGTTTATAATCCGAAAATGATGCTAAATTTTGTAACAAAAATAACTATTTAACAGAACGCGTCAATGACTGATTGTCAATATAAAAAATAATCTTAGCAAATTGCTTTTTAATTTGTATTTTATTATATTTTAAGTGCTGTTAAAATATATGTAATTTTGTAACATATGTTTTCTATCGCAAATTGAAAAGCAAAAATATATATGTATATATATATGTATATTTTTTTTCTTAAATATGTACATACAATAAATATGATGAAATATGCAAGTCATCTCTCTGATATAAATAAAATTATATATATATATTAGATTTGTATTCTAGCTTATCATCTATGTTAAAGAAATTGCTATCCTTGAACTTCAGTTTGATCTATGTGAATAGCGTCTTTCGTTTTTGTTTTATTGGCATCATGCTGAGTACAGTGAGTAACAGTTGCTAAAATTAATTATCTCATTAATAATAGCAGTTAATAAATAAATAAATAATTCTGATTTTTTAAACGGAAAAAGCTATATATATATAATATTTTTATATAAATTACAGATATAAATATTCATGCAATATTATATATACATATATATACATATATCGGCAATATGTTTTCACATATACATGTCTTTAGGTACCGTCGATAAATTTTCTGGATGGTTTTTCGATCAGTATGTACGCGTGTGGCTCAATAGTGCAATTCTATATGTTGTGTTCTTGTGTTCAACAATTATTAGACGCGGTGAGTTTGGTTGTAATATAGTGTTTACATCGGTTTTCTTTGTTTCAAGTTCAATACTGATATTTATATATTAAATTAATACATAAATATATTTAAAAAAATTTATAAAAATTTATACTCCTTTTTAGCTTTGCAATAACAAAAAGATGATTTTTGAATAATTATTATAGATTTGTATTTGTAATAATTTGAGTAATATTATATATATGTATATAAATTTTATAATAATCTAAGTTTTCGCAAATATAAATAATGCACATAATAGTATTAAATAAGAAATAATTAATTAAATGAATTATTCACTATTCTTTCATGTTTAATTTAGAGCAAAGAAATGACTAATAAAGCATTTAACGAAAAGTGGTATCACTGTGGATCATCTGTAAAACGTATCTTTATGTTGATAATATTAGGTAATAATTTGGAATGCAAACTTTCAATGTGCGATAGATTTAATCTGTCTTTACCCTCATTTATGACAGTAAGTGTATATGTATTTTATATACTTTGACACATAATAATCTCATTCAAATTTTTTTTATATGTTATCTTTTTCAAATTTTTTTGACGATCTTTTAGATCTTAAACCAATCATACTCAATCGCTCTTCTGCTTTTAAGAATGAAGTGAGCAATAACAAATATATATTAGGACATGTTAGGACATATTAACAACAGATATTGTAGATATCTTAAATATATCGTATTTCTTAGAGAAATTTTTATTTTTTAGCCAGAGGTAACAATTAATAAATATATAAATAAGTAGCCATTTGAAACAAAGTGATATTATATATTAAAAATTTTATTATAGTATATCTTATAAAAGGCACTATATATAAAATATCGTTAAAAAAAATAAATAACTTGTTATTTTAAATACAGTATTTAATTATGCTACTTACTTAATGTTGTATGTATTAAATTTTTTAACATGCCACTGTTAATTTTGTTTTCGACAAAGATGTAGAGAAATGTAATTATAAAGATATCACAATTATTTAACCAAAAAACATGACAACAAGCTCATACTTTTTGCAATTAAATATAAGGAATGACCTATATTTAATTATTCCAAAAGTGAGGTATGAGTTAATATTAAATTAAGTACCAATTATTTTTATATTAAGATCATTTAAAAAAATTTTTTTTTTTTTATCTTTCTTGTAGAGATATTTTATATAATTTTTCGATAAAAATGGGAAGTCACCTCCCAAAAACTAGCTTGTAATATAAAAGACTATAGTCGAGAAGCGATTTACAGGGAAATCTATTTTGAAATACTTTCGCAGTAGCATATTAAGCTAGATTAACGAATAATTTTAAGGCCACAAAACTCGCGTTTTTAGACAACATGGGTTTCACGGCATTTGCGGATTTCACTGCTCTGCGCTGATCGGCGAAGCGCTATAAGATAATCGCCACTTCATAGAGCATTGGTAATTAGGAACAAATTTATAGTCACATGCATTTTTCTATGATAAATAGAATGAAATGGATCTGTAATAAATTTTATCGTTTATTTTATCGGCACACTTATAATCACATTTTTCATTTACCTGTAATAATATACAAAAACTTTCTAGGTCCTCATTTACAGAAGAAATTAATGGCATTCTTTACATCTTAACTTTCGCCTGCGTGCTTTATTGTTATTGAAGGTAGCAGTAGGTCTCCCTCGCATGATCACATATAATATATTAATGACAGCCGAGCAGTAATATTCAAGAAGAATAATGAATGGCTGTAGATCGACGGTCAACTGAAAGCAACCTTCAAAGAACGACAGAAAAGCGTCGCGCGCCAGTCTGGATAGAAAGGAGCTAGCGTGATGGTGGAATCGGGGCACACGATCTTTACATGGTACTCGCATATTTTGTTTTAAATGTATGTAACAATCAACATTGAGTAAGTAAACTATATTCAGAAAACACGAATTTAAAAGAAGTGAATTTTTATTTTTATCACGAGAAATAAACGTTATCTCGAAAACATGAATTTCCAAAGCATAAATCCTATAAACGTTCGCATAAACATTATTTCGGGTAATTTGTTACCCTTGTCGAAAGATTCGCGTTTTCCGATAACGTGGAAGATGTACAGCGTCTTTGTATGGCTGCTTGAAATAATCCACGCAATTGTATTAATTCCCGGGATTATGTTTGTGCCGCGAGAAAAGATCTTGAAAGACGGTACAGTTACTTGCGTGGTCACCATAGAGGTATTCTTTATGGTCTTGAGAATTCAAGCACGCAGAAAGCTGATGAATCAATTGATTCAAAAATTAAACGATATTTTACGTGTCGCGGATGAGACCATGAAAAATGTTGTGACAACCACCCTAAAGCCTATGGAAGATCCACTCAAATTTTATTTAGTAGCTGGCTGGTTGGCTGTTTTCGTATGGTGCTGTTTACCATTTCTATTAATCTTCGAGAAGGTTGCTTTCCTTTACGAGGATTACAGAATACCAGCAATCTTTTCCAAACAACCTTTCTCGATCAATGTCTTCCTAGTAGGGAGCGTACTTTTGCTGATGAGCAACGTATATATTTTTGTGAAGAAAGTCGGGGTAGATGTTTATATGATACATCTAGTGCTGCTGACAACGGCACAATATCGATACATCGCTACGAAGCTCGCGATAATATTTCGAGATGGAAATTTGCAAAATGAATCTGACGAGGAATATCGGCTTAAGGATCAGTGGATAAAAAAAGAAATGCAAGCATTATGTCGGCATCACAATTCTGTCGTTCAGTAAGTAATTGAATCAGTTTGTAATCAGTAAAATTGTACTAAAATGTGTTACTGATAAAATTATTGAAGAAAGCGCATCAATGGTGCGATTATTTTATCATAAAAAACTTCTATCGTAGCACATGCGCTAACTTTGTAACATATTATTTTTTTTGTAATTGTAAATTACAATTTCATAAGATCAAAATGCAATTTTACAACTTAATATGCAATTTAAGCCATAAAAAAATGAAACAATTTTGAGAAATAATTAAATATTAATTTACTATTTTTGCACTTTATAAGTTACACAAAATTATCATACTTTATACATGTCTTATATATACGAGTTTTGTTTTTAGTTTATCTTCTATGCTTAAAAGATTACTATCTTTGAACTTTAGTATGATCTATGTGAACAGTGTTTTACGATTTTGCTTCATTGGTGTTATGTTGAGTACAGTAAGTAGCAATTGCTAACATTAATTATTTTATTAATATTAGCAATTAATATATATATGAAAATCTATTTGTAGTTTTTTTAAACGATAAATCTATATTGTTTTAAAAAATATTAATATTAATATTAATATTTTTAATCATACAAAGGGAAGATAATTAAGAGTCAGTGTAGTGATTTCTGCGCAAATTTTATTATAATCAAATTATATTAACATAACAAAGACAAATACTACAACAAAGATTGTTCAGCTCGGACTGTTTGTTGTGGCATTTGATTTTTAACAGCATGTGCGGCTAACTTTTTTTCGTTATAATTTTGTAATCTGATGTGAACGACTTATTTATGACATGTTTGAACAGCTCAGTTTCTGTTCTTTATTTACTTTGTAATTACGCTGGGAATGGTCAAAAGAAGGACCAAAACGTACGCTTTTTATTATTAAGTTTATCGTGCTACTTTGTTATATTAATATAATTTAATTTCACTTTTAAAAAAGACTTGTTAAATCGATACTCGCAAGTATTGCCTCTTTTCTGCAATGCTGATTGGTTATCTCGACAACACATTACTTCAATATATCAATAAAAGCCTATCATGGCTGAGCCGCGTATTTGACAGTTCAAATATTAAGTACGTGTGTATAATTCTGATTTAATTTTGAAAAAATGGGTTAATACGTAAATAATTTTATAAATATGTGTATGTATGTGTGCGTATGTATGTATGAAAAAAATTAATTAACGCTGTTAAAACTCCATGGATTCGAAAAAACTATAGGAAAATATAATAATAATAATAGAATAGATCTCCGCGTTTCGGAAATCATAATTTTTCGCATGTCGTATAAAGACACATTCAAGGATTAGAATAAGTAGATTTCTTCGCATTTCTTTTTAATTAGAGTCCTGTGTAGCACGCCACAAAGTATAAAAGAAACTCTTAATTTTTACGCTCCAACCAATATTGCAAG
>NW_021848515.1:0-339 GCF_003651465.1 Formica exsecta
CAATGCAAACTTATTTGTCTAGTTTTATAAAAATGGTGCCCCCCCAAAAGTGGGGTGGGGGGGCGGAACCCACTGTGTCCAATTGTGCAGTGTTCAATCGTACGTTGTCCAATCGTGCAGTGTCCAATCGTGCAGTGTGCGTGTCCAATCGTGCGGTATCCAATTGTGCAGTGTCCAATTGTGCGGTCTCCAATCGTGCAGTGTCCTATCGTGCGGTGTCCAATCGTGCAGTGGCCAATCGTGCAATGTCCAATCGTGCCGTGTCCAATCGTGTAGGTCCGATCGTTCAACGAAGCTTCTCGGCACACAAAGATTAGATCGCTATGTACGCAAGTTTCC
>NW_021848516.1:0-1977 GCF_003651465.1 Formica exsecta
GGTACCTTATAAAATTCAATTTATTTATTACATATATATATATATGTAACGAGGTCGCTTTCGCGAGGTCGGATAGTTCGGTCGTGATCAGAGCTCGTGAAAGGGTGAGACACACGGTAGACGTCGGATGGAATCTAGTCTACTTATTTTGCCTTCTTCGGCAATGGTCAATGTACAAATAAGTTAATAATAGTTTATATCTCGCGAAGCGGGCGCGCGGCGGAAGACGAGGCGCGTTAGATTCGATGTATCAAAGTTATGTGTATCGGCGCACGGCGACGCCGCGTTTGTTGTGACGCGTGCGCTAGACGCGTAAGAAACGGGGCGTCGGCTGGTCGGCGCGTGTACGGCAAGGCCGTGTTTATTTTGACGGCGCGGAAGGTAATATAGCCGTCAAAATATAGCGCGACAGATATTTCGGCGCGGCGAGTAATTGAATCGGGTGGCAGGGCCGCGTGTTCAAAACGCGTCGGTGTTAGATGCGTTTCGAGTCGCGTGTTTCCAGCTGATCGGGGATACGGTCGGAAATCGAGTAATCTCGATCGGGCGGAGAACTCCCCGTCCCTATTCCGCACGCGGATTTAATGAGAGCCTGTCGGAGTCGAGGAAACTCGACGGGGTAACGAACTCGCAAACCCACAGTCCGTCTGGCTGGAGCGGTCGGATATTAGACCGTGATCTAGGAGAGCGGCGAACACTCCGCTTTCGTCGAGTCGGTCGGAAGTTGGCGAGGATTCGCAGGCGGCGAGGAAACCGAGAATGCTCGGCGGAGGCTGCGAACTCGTCAACCTCACGTTCCATCGTGTTCTGAGAATTTCTAAGGATCGGATCGAGCGGAGTATCTCGGAGCGTACTGCTCGAGAGGCTTCAGGTACCGGTCTGGTGTCGAGATCTGTGATGCCAGAACGAGGTCCCGGCTCACACGCAACAGTCAAAGTATCCCGTACATGTACTGCGCAGAGCGCTCTGCGCAGTACATGTACGAGGTACTTTGACTGTTGCGTGTGAGCCGGGACCTCGTTCTGGCATCACAGATCTCGACACCAGACCGGTACCTGAAGCCTCTCGAGCAGTACGCTCCGAGATACTCCGCTCGATCCGATCCTTAGAAATTCTCAGAACACGATGGAACGTGAGGTTGACGAGTTCGCAGCCTCTGCCGAGCATTCTCGGTTTCCTCGCCGCCTGCGAATCCTCGCCAACTTCCGACCGACTCGACGAAAGCGGAGTGTTCGCCGCTCTCCTAGATCACGGTCTAATATCCGACCGCTCCAGCCAGACGGACTGTGGGTTTGCGAGTTCGTTACCCCGTCGAGTTTCCTCGACTCCGACAGGCTCTCATTAAATCCGCGTGCGGAATAGGGACGGGGAGTTCTCCGCCCGATCGAGATTACTCGATTTCCGACCGTATCCCCGATCAGCTGGAAACACGCGACTCGAAACGCATCTAACACCGACGCGTTTTGAACACGCGGCCCTGCCACCCGATTCAATTACTCGCCGCGCCGAAATATCTGTCGCGCCATATTTTGACGGCTATATTACCTTCCGCGCCGTCAAAATAAACACGGCCTTGCCGTACACGCGCCGACCAGCCGACGCCCCGTTTCTTACGCGTCTAGCGTACGCGTCACAACAAACGCGGCGTCGCCGTGCGCCGATACGCATAACTTTGATACATCGAATCTAACGCGCCTCGTCTTTCACCGCGCGCCCGCTTTGCGGGATATAAACTATAAGGGCCGTGGCACATAGAAAAACTTAAGCAGTAAGACTTAAGAATTTTAACCATACGGAATTTTCAGCGTAGCTTACGTTTCAATATGGCTGCCTTACTGTTCGACCGTGTTGGTCAATTCGCTTACGTCTTAAAGGGATCCAAAAGTGACGGCCGAACTCCGACGGGTTAGCGCCCTCATCTAAGCGTAACTAAAATTATCGATAATACCGACCGAAATTATCGATAATATCAATAAT
>NW_021848516.1:16576-22442 GCF_003651465.1 Formica exsecta
ATAATATATATATAATAATATAATAATATTATATACATATATATATTATATATTATATTATTATTATATTATTATATATTTATATCATCATTATTTATCAGCATCAGTGGCAGATTGTATGGCCAGATGGCATACTCTTCGCGAGAGATTCGCGAAGGAGAAACGTATTCTCGAATTGGAGGGGAGGTCTGGAGCAGCGGTCTCAACCCGTCCAGAATGGCCCCTATACAGCATAATGTCATTTCTGATACCTCAAATTAGGAAAAGAAGGTAAGTTTAGTATATGGCAGTTTGTTCTACATATTTTCGGATGATTGCGGTAATTCTTTTAATTATTTCCGGTTGCAGATCTGTGGACAATTTTCCACCAAAGGCGTCGGTGTTCATATCCATACCTTTATCAACATTATCGACAGATGAAGAGGTGTCGCTTCTGCGGGATTCATTGGAATCGCCAGGCATTGAAACAATATTGGACAAGAAGGCTGTGGATGAAGTTAGTACTCCATTTAAAGTAATTTAAGCTCTCCCCTCTCGTCACCTTCACCTGGATGCAGCTCATCGTCAGCAGCTGCAAATATGCCCTACTTAGGGCCTATAGGTCGGTGCAAGAAGCCAAAGGTAGACGATACGGCTGAAATGTTTAAAGAAACTCTTGCCATTCTGAATAAATCCATGGCTGCATCCAGTGCTTCACCACTACCACCGCCACCACCACCACATTCAACTGACATTAATAATCCAGATGTCTTGATCGGTAAAAATGTTGGGTCTTGTCTCAAGAATATAACAAATATGGCATTGGAGCTGAAGTACAGGAAGAAATTTAGATCTGTCATTCAAGATTGTGAGGAGGAGGCTGAAGGTTTAAAAGTTTCAGATTAATTACGTATTATCAGATATGTTGTTATAGTTATAATTATATGTTGTTGTAGTTATAGTTCATTTGCCATGAATTTTATTTGAAAATAAAAATATTTTATTTATGTTTTGTATTTTGATTTATTTCATTTCAAAACTACAGTAAGCGTAGATCCTGAGGAGGGATAATTCCTTGCCGGATCCTCACAATGGTATCTTGATGGCGCATAGCCCCAGGCCCATTCACAAATTCCTTCAATGCATTTCTCTGTTGTAAAACTCCAAGAACAGCATTTCTTGCTCCCATCCGTGGACCATTAATGATGGCTCCATTCTCCCCAGCGACAATATCATGCCATTCTTCTTCTACCAGTTCGCCAATTGGCAATTCAAGATCCATAAAGGAAGGGGGGTAGTACTCCAGGTTGAGTTTTCTATCGCCTGTCTTGCGGATGAAATTGTGAAGGCAAACAGCACATTCAATGATGCTTTCCATATTGTCTTCTGTAGCAATAATAGGGTGACGAAAAATCCTCCAACGAGCTGCTAAAATACCAAAGGCATTTTCAATCACCCTCCTTGCTCTGCTCAATCTAAAGTTATATATAGATTGATCATGGGGTATGTTGCGCTTGCCATAGGATTTCATCAAGGAAGGCTTCAGAGGGAAAGCTGCATCTCCTACAAGGAAGTAGGGCATATCAATATCAGTTCCTGGTAGACAACTTGAATTTGGCAAGTTGAGGGATCCATCATTCAATCGCCGACCCATTTCAGACGATTGAAAAACTCCGCCATCACTTTGTGAGCCTTCTGCTCCTACATCCAGCATGATGAAGTTGTAGTGTGCATCACAAACTGCCAATAGAACCATAAATAAATGTCTTCTTATAATTGAAGTAAATACTTTGGGAAGTTTGTGGAGCCTGTATTTGAATGTGCTTCCCATCAATGGCCCCCACACAATGGGGAAACTGCCACTCTTCCCAAAATCCAGCAGTCACCTCACGCCACTCCGCTTCATTTGCTGGAGGCTTTACAAACACACTCTTCAACATACTGACAAATGCTCGAGTGGTTTCGGCCAAGATCTGAAAGACAGTGCTCTGGCCACATCGATACAAAAAGCTCAGAGTATACTGACTGTCTCCTGCTGCCAAGAATCTGCAAAGCAAATTTACAAATTGAATCGACTCTGAGAAATTGATATAAATTAAAATAAAGCAAACATTAATGATCTTACCTCAATGTCATAGCAAGCCTTTGAGTAGGTAAAATAGCAGTATATATTTCTCTCTTCTTTATCAGTGGACCAACCAAGCTCAGGAGATACTCGAATCTAGGAAAGCAAACATATAATTTGTAAAAATAAACTTTCTGCCAGAAAATTATTAATCTTTTAATTCTTTCTTTAAAAATGATTATATTTTGTGCCAGACAATCATTAAATCTTACCTTTCAACATTCATCCTTGTGTAAATAAAAAAAAAGAGTGGGTCACAGAAACGGAGTTCTTCTAATAAATTATATCCATCACCAAACTGGATTCTTCTCCGAAAAATCTCTCTCATACCAACGGTTCGTACTCGTTTCTTCTTCCGCAGTTGAAGATACTAATATTCGGCCAAAATTAAATTGAAAAATTGATAATGCCTCACAGCAGAATTTATTTCGAGAATGACAACAAAAACGAACTTCTACACCACAGCTGTCAAACCACGCAGTGCTTCACGGCACGTTACGCCGATCGTAATTCGACAGTTGTATCTCAAGCGTTAAGGTCGCGTCACGTTACTTCACATCCCGTCGCGTCCCGTTACGTCAAGTTCATCGTAATCCCGGTATTAGAAGAACACGATCAATTATTGAAAGATGCAACGGACTATTAAAAATGCGATTTCGGTGATTATAAATTCATGTACAGTTTTACACAATATGTGTATAGAAAATAATGTACTTTTTCCTGAAGAAGATGATGAGTACCTAGATATGGATTTCGGTATATTGAATGAGAGACCAATAATTGTTGAAGCTGCTGTAGAACGTGTAAATCCTGACCTTATGAAAGCAAAAATAATGCAACGTCGTATAATCAGAAATTTTTTTTAAATTTTAGTTTTTATTTAACAATATTTTACTTTATTTATCTTTTATGTTTCTTACATGTCTAATAAAAATATTAATTATATGAAATAAACCAAAATGATATCATTTATGTTGAATAACTTTTAAATAAAACTTATATACATAATTTCTTAGCTTAATGTATAATTTGCAAATATTATAACATAATTTAGAACACACACATATGTTTATCAAAATACAAAAAAAAACGTTAAAGATTATGAATATTATGAATAACTTAGAAATTAAACCTTGTTTATATTGATATAATACTGCTTATATAAATTATAACAGAAAAATTTATATTTTTTGAGAATTTATAAGTTATTTCATATAAACAAAAAACAATGCGCTAAAAATAATATACGAAAAATGAAATAAATTGTATTAACTATAAAAACTAATTGTTAAAACTATAATCTTTTTCTAGATAACTTTTTATCATATTTGTATTATCACAAATTTGTTTTCAGCAAAACTTTGGCATTATAATAACTTTGGTATTATATTATTTTTTTTCTATAATTTAAATAACTTGTTTGGATTTTATGATTGCACAAAAATTTTCCATTGCTGCAGCAATTCGTTCTTTTGCTATAATATCACGTTCCATTAAATGAAGTTTTTTATCATAATAGTCTGAGTCAAAGTATCCCGTACATGTACTGCGCAGAGCGCTCTGCGCAGTACATGTACGAGGTACTTTAACTGTGTGCGTGTGAGCCGGGACCTCGTTCTGGCATCACAGGTCGAGATAGATTCCGGCGGCCTTTTTATACCGAGTACTTAACGGTAACCGCGTCGCTTATTCTTGTGGGGGTAACGACGCGTTGTTTTCGGATTCGGTAATCAGCGGGTAACGCGCCGCTACCCCGCGGCGGGAAAACGACGCGGCGTTTCAGCGGTTTGAGCGCTCGGTATTTTCCGGAGGCTCTCGGCGGTTCTCGGAATTCGGGCCGTAACGGCAGCCATATAACGGCTGTACGGTACCTCCAATATTGTGTTCGGTGTTTAGAAGTATTAAAAGAGGCGCTAAACGCCTCTGCCTCTGCCCGGCCGATGTTCGCCTGGCGGCAAACTTTCGACTGGTCAACTGCCGGGTAACGATGGGGGTACGTCGTTACATATATATTATGGTAAATTTGGAAAATTTATTGTTGCCATCATAAGAAATTATATAATACTAATACTACTAAGAACGGAGGGCGGTTCTCAGCAAAGCTCCACCTACGGCACGCAGACAAAGTCCATTGTGCCTCTCCGATAAGCGACCTCTCAATTCAGGCCCAATCTCCTCCAAAAAAGGAGGAGAGCCCTGCCTGGGAGATCACCCACCTGCTGGGGCTCCAGGAAAGCAGAGCCCAGCAGTTTCAGTCTGACCCTGGCATAAGCCGGGCAGTCACACAGCACATGGAGGCTGGTTTCCTCCGGTGCGTCACATTTCTTGTAGTTGGGCCTCATGCTGATGCCCAATTTCTGCAGGTGGTAATTGAAAGTGCCGTACCCCGTGAGAATGCGAGTCACTAGCCCGGCCTCTTGTCTACTTAGCTTTTTGATGCCGCTGGCGAGGCCCTCTCTCAGAGAGTCTCCAAAGAGAGCCATCGCCTGCCTGCATCCAGCCGCGCCCCTCCAGGAGGCCAAATGCTGATTCCGCAACCAGTGACCAATCTCCCCCTTGCCTAGGCTGTGGGGGATTCCGACCGCCGGCTCCGGTCCCACCAACACGGTCTCCAAGCCAGCTCTAGCAAGCTGGTCGGCCGCGTCATTGCCCTTGATGCCCAGGCACCCAGATCAGAACAATCTCGTTGTCCCTCGCAAGTTCATCCAGGGTGCCTCTGCATTCCCAGACCAGGTTGGAGGTAGTAATCGGGGTTAATTTAATCCAGGTTAGGTTAGGTTAGGTTAGGTTAGGTTAGGTTAGGTTAGGTTAGGTAGTAATCAAGGGCCCTCAGAGCCGTCTGGCTGTCCGAGCAGATGCTGATGTGCTGGTCCCTCTCTTTGTTAGCGAGAAGCCCCTGTGCACAGCACAAGATCGCCATTATCTCCGCTTGGAAGACCATGCCAATTCACTGATCCCTCTTCCTCGGCAGTAAACGCCCGCCCCTGAGCCCAGGCCGATCCTGGACCCATCCGTAAAAAGAATGAGCCCATTCTTCAGCACCGGACCCTGCGGCCTAAGCCAGTCTTCTCGCTCCGGAAAGCACACTTTGAATGGTGCCTTCATGGCACGAATGGCTGCATTTTGTCCTGCCCCATACTGAAGATAGGATGAGAAAGGACTCCGTCGGGATGTTCAGTGTGCCTGGTGCCGGCCCTCCATTTTCCCTCACAACCCAGACGGTAAGCCGCCGATGTAGCAGCGGCGACGACCGTGTGGCAAAGCGGCTCGATACCGAGCAGCACTCCCATCGCTGCAGTTGGCGTGGTTCTCATAGTCCCAAGAGCCTCTCTTAAAATAAGAGCCCTCAGGTGCTCCAGCGATATTTTCGCCGACGCTAACTGTACCCTAGGCCACCATACTACTGCAGCATACAGCAGCCTAGGTCTAAGAATGGCAGTATAAATCCAGTAGACCATTCTCGGCCTGAGGCCCCAGGTCTGGCCAAAGGATCTTCTGCACAGCCAGAAGTAAGAGGTTACACTCTTACACCGATCGTCCAGGTGCTCCTTCCATGTCAGCTTCCTGTCTAGGATGACTCCCAGATATTTCACTGACACTGCCGGTGTCAGCCTGATGCTTCCCAAGGTGGGCCCCACTACAGTGCCCAGCTTGTATCTGCGAGTGAATATGACCAGCTCCGTCTTCCGGGGATTGACCGAAAGGCCAGTGCTGTCACACCACTCCTCTACCGTCCCAAGAGCACTCTGCGTGAGTTCCAGA
>NW_021848516.1:22600-25955 GCF_003651465.1 Formica exsecta
CTTAGAGGCCTCCGGAACCTCCTCCAGTTCTTTCTCTTGGCGACTACAACAGAGTTCCTATAGGTCTTCTGGGCCCTCCGGTAGAGGTCCCAGTCGAGCGGGCGACCCATGTTCCTGGCTCTATTCCAGGCACGTCGAGCCCCCTCCCGGAGCCTCTGCAGTCCCGATTCCCATCAAGAGACCTTCTTGTTAGAGCGAACTGCTCTCGCTGGACAGTTCTTTTCGAAGCTGCCCACTAAAGCCCTTTGTAGATGATCTACGCAGAGCTGTACCTCCGCAGCGGTTCCGTGCCTCTTAGGGAAGCCGCAAAGACCATTGAAGAGATCTTCTCGAAACGAGTCCCAATCCGTCCTTCTCGGATTTCTTCTATAGATTGTTTCAGACCTCACATTGGCAAGTCTGAAGACGATCTGCCTGTGATCAGAGAGGGAGGGCTCCGATGAGACCTGCCACCTGACAATCTCCGGGACTAAATTCCTAGAGTAAGGTCAAGTATCTCACGTCTAAGCACATCTTAAAATGTTGGTTCGTTGCTTCTGTTCAGGATCTTTAGGTCAGTGGCCACCAGGTAATCCAGAAGCCTTCTGCCCCAATTATTAATATTGGTGCTCCCCCAAACAGTGTGGTGCCCATTAGCGTCGCACTCCACTATGAGGCCAGTGCTGTCACACCACTCCTCTATCGTTCCAAGAGCACTCTGCGTGAGTTCCAGAAGTGTGTCCAGAAAGGGTCCTCGCACAATAATCGCCAAATCGTCGGCGTATCCCTGCGCAAAGAAACCCTTATCATTATGTTTGTTGAGTAATCCATCGACTACTAAGCACCAAAAAAATGGAGAGAGCACTCCACCCTGCGGGCACCCTCGATCCACCCAGCCGCCGACATTGACAGCGCCGAGCGTCGTTACAACTCGCCGCCGGAGCATACCTCTGATCCAATGAACCAACCTAAGTGGAACGCCCCGCAGCGTTGCCTCCCTGCAAACCACCTCGTGAGGGGTGTTGTTAAAGGCACTCTCTATGTCCAAAAAGGTCCCCACCGCGTAGCCTCCCTCCATGATATCTCTCTCAATTTGGGAAACCAGAGAGTGGAGCGCCGTCTCCGTAGAGTAGCCCATCCTGTAGGCATGTTGATTCTCATGCAGCGGATGCCGCATGAAGACAACATCCCTCAAATAGACGTCAACCAGCTTCTCCAACGTTTTCAAGAGAATTGATGTCAGGCTGATCGGTCTGAAATCCTTGGGAAAGGTGCAGCAGGTTCTGCCGACTTTGGGTATGAATACCACCCTCGCCAGCCTTCAAGCTCTGGGCGTGTAGCCCAGAACAAGACAAGCTCTCAGGGTCCGCGCGAGCGGCCCACTGATCTGCCCGTACCCCTCTTGTAAGAGCGCCGGAAAAATCTCATCCGCTCCAGCGGACTTGAATGGTTTAAAGGTTTTGACAGCCCACTTTACCCTCTCGGGTTTTACGATGCTGGCCGACAGTTCCCAGTCGCACCCACGTGCCCTTATTCTGGGCTCCGCGGTCCCCCTGTCTGAGTCGACATCAAGTGCCCTCCTGAAGCCCGGAAAATTTGTCCCCAGAATCCGGGAGGCGTATCGTCTGCAGGTTTGAGTCCGGGTTTTTCGCCAGGATTCTCAGAGCCTAGAGGCCTCCGGAACTTCTTTCGTCGACTCACAGAACCTCCTCCAGCTCTCTCTCTTGACGGCTACTACAGAGTCCCTATAGGTTTTCTGGGCCCTCCGGTAGAGATCCCAGTCGAGCGGGCGACCCATGTTCCTGGCTCTATTCCAGGCACGCCGAGCCCCCTCTCTGAGCCTCTGCAGTCCCGGTCCCCACCAAGAGACCTTCTTATTAGAGCAAACCGCTCTCGCTGGACAGTTCCTTTCAAAGCTGCCCACTAAAGCTCTTTGTAGATGATCTACGCAGAGCTCTACCTCCGCAGCGGTTCCTTTAGTTCTCGATAATTTTACTGTAATACTTTTATGTACAAAATAATGAGATAAATCAATTAGTAAAAAAAAATAATTGTTTTTAAGAAAAATTATGTAATTATTTACAATGTATTTTTTAAGACAATTATTTGTTTTTTTCTTTACACTAATTGATTTGTCTCATTATTCTGTACATGAAAGTATTACGGTAAGATTATCGAGAACTAAATATTTTACGAGATATTTTATTTTTTATATCAAAATATGTGTCAGATTAAAATATAAAATAACTCAAAAAGTACTTAATGAAAAAATACTTTATTATAGTGTTTTGGAAAGCTCTCGGGATAAGCTATAAGAATATGTAATAAAAAATAGGGGATTCCATTTCAGAAATTAAAGGTGTCCTTGACTTGATCTTAACGATGCCATCCAAGGTCAAACCAATGACACCATCTTATGTTCCCCTCAAAACCATACAATTTTTGTTCAAAACGTTTTTCTCTAAAATGCTTAGTTTCTGAAAGAAAAGGGGTGTACGAGTGGTCTAAGACACCCTGTATACCTAACCCACACGGAACATGACATCCATTGGACGTCCATATAACCTCCATAACTCTATGCGACATCTATCTCCACAGTGGATATTGTATAGATTTCTAATAGAAATCTATATTATCTCTATGGTAGATGTCGTATATAAATCCATCATGGATGTCCATTAGACATCTGTTATGGATGTATGATAGATTTATACAAGTATGTTTCTAATAAAACAAAATTTAATTTTTATTTAAGTATTATTTAAAATTCTCAGCTAATGTTTTGAGAGTATACTTAAAAATGTGTAATATTATATATTCTATTTTTAATTTATATACAATTTAAATTTTTATTAAAATTTTTTACTAAACTAAAATATAATTAACAAAATTTTAATGCAAAATAAAGAATTTTTTTTCATACCAAATTTTTTAAACAGTCCATATGATATATATAATGATAACATGACATATATAATGTCATCAATTTATTATTAAACAAAGAAAATTCTTAATTTATAGATTAAAATTAGAGATAACTGTAATTATTCATATTATATTCCTCACAGCACATCAACATCCCAATGAAATTACACCTTAAATTGTAATATGGTACAACATTCTACGGAAATTAATAAACCTGCCATTAACTTTTAGTAACTTGAAAATTCGTCTAAATTTATTCCATCAATATCCCAGGGACCTTGCGCGTAATGTTTTATTAATATTCATACAACATGCCAGAAAAAAAACTTAATCTCCTAATATTATTTTTAATAAGGAACCCTTGCAAAAAAATATTATATTGCCAAAAATCGATTAGACACTATCGGTTTTCAATCGTTTTTTCACCAATCATTGAATAGTTCAATCTCTT
>NW_021848516.1:26864-29308 GCF_003651465.1 Formica exsecta
ATCTATATATAATATATATATATATATATATATATATATATGTTACATCTATATGATGTATATATGTATATATCTACATTATGATAAAATCAAAAGAGATATTATGAGCAATATTATAGATTTGTATTCAAAATATGTACGCGACACAAACATATATCTGTGTTAAGATTGCGTTGCTTCTACGAGACGATAGAACAGAAATAGAGTAAAAATCCAACATATTTTCTGTCTCTACATATTTAACACAATGCGAAAAGCTTGTATTTTATTGCTCTTTCCAAAGTATGCACATATCCTTGACAATTACTCTACATAAAGATATCGGTAATGTAACTATAAAGCGTTGGTAATATACCGACACTTTTAGTTACGTTTAGATGAGGGCGCTAACCCGTTAGAGTTCGCCCGTCGCTCCGGCATCCTCTTAAACAATAATGAAAATTTTCGACTTTTGATTATTAATAACTTACAAATTTCTTTAAAGTTTATCAATATCAATATTTATTTGTGCTACTCTATATTATAATTTCGGAAAATTTTGTAAATTCGTAAAGAAAATCTTTTTCCAGTTTCAACGGATATATAATATAATTTATTAGATGATAATATTTCATTACCTAGGAATATTGTCACTATTTAACGAAAATTTCTGACACAGGAGATGGCAACACAATTTACTGCTATAAAAACTGTTACAAATAAATTTATTTTTTCAAAGACTTCTTTATATATATATTTACTAGGTAAATACATAAAATTGTAAAAAAGATATTGGAATCAACATGATGTTTTTAAAATATTTTGATCAGATTAATTACTTAAGCCTTATTTCAGATATATTTATAACTGAAAATAAAATACTGCATGTTAAAATAACAGAACGAGACTTTAATAAGGCTCTTGGAGAAGTTTTCCAAGTCATGGAACTCTTCTAAAATAAAAGACAAAAATGTAACTGACATAAACACAGAAGATCAAGAGATACGGTAGTGTCTCGCGCCAAGTCACGCGTAGCAACAGCGAAGCACTCCGGGTATCTATACGCGAGTCGGCTAGTTCAGAGTACCTCAATTATCGTTTTCATCAATAACCGCTAAAGCGATCGAGTTCCTACTAAGCTTAAACGGTAGATTGAGTTCGAATTATATAATAAAAGTGTGTTTACTTTTCCTTTAATAGTTTTATGAACAGAGAAATTGCAATGCAAACTTTGAAACACGAAATTTTCACTTAAGAAACGTCGACGACGTAGTCGACCACATGAAAATGTACTTTTCTAGCTTTACACGCAAGATGGCGTTAGTTGAAAATTAAAGTTATCGATAATGCATAATACTGTATTGCGAGCACAATTACCATTTTTATTACTGTCGGTAATAAATATCAATAGAGATATATCATTCTTTCTCTTTCGTTATCTCTCGCTCTCTTTCGTTAATCCTTGCGTTCTTGCTATATACAGGGTGTCCTAGACCACCCGTACACCTCTTTTCTTTCAAAAACTAAGCATTTTAGAGAAAAACGTTTGGAACAAAAATTGTATGGTTTTGAGGGGAACATAAGATGGTGTCATAGTGTAAAGAAAAAAACAAATAATTGTTTAAAAAAATACATTGTAAATAATTATTCTCTAAAATGCTTAGTTTTTGAAAGAAAAGGGGTGTACGGGTGGTCTAGGACACCCTGTATATTAACTAACAAATCTGTACAAAGCCAAATAAATCAAAAAGGTTTTATAAATATTCTTTAGATTTTTTCCATTATCCAAATAATAAATTTTTTTTCAATAATGGTCCCAATAAATCATTTAATCTGACTGCATTCGATGTGAAAAAAAAGAGTAAATGATTATTGTAATACGCATAAAATGTACATTTTTTTGATGGTACATATTTCTTATTGTGAGCCATATATGTATGTATTATAATATACATTTACTCTTTTTTTCACATCGAATGCAATCAGATTAAATGATTTATATTGAAATCATTATCGAAAAAAAAATTATAATTTGAATAATGGAAAAAACCTAAAGAATATTTACGAAACCTTTTTGATTTATTTGGCTCTGTACAGATTTGCTACAAATTTATTATTGTTATTATAATAATACCATCGTATATTTGTATTTATTTAAAGATGTTAACATATACTACAAAAAAGAATGATATCTCTAAAAACTTACCTTTTTAAAAAAAGGTAAAAAAAGGCGCGAAGTACACGCGCCACTTGTGAAAAACTATATTTATATATATTTATAAAATAGTGTTATTTTAAATTATTGGAAATAAAAACTTATAAAATTATATCATCCAGAAAAAAATTGTACAAATATATCCTCCAAAAATAATGATATCAACAAATTGCGCCAACTGAAAATAAAAATTAAACAAATATTTTAACCGAAAATAATTGTACAAATATAAAAAAAACATTTTAAAAAA
>NW_021848516.1:29677-31350 GCF_003651465.1 Formica exsecta
ATTATTAGGTGTACAACTTTGCTTCCGCCGTTTTTTTTCCGAAATTCGAGGCTTTATTGTAAAAAACTGGTTATACATTTATGATTCAAAGTATTGTCCATCGCTGGCCACTACTTTCTCCCATCTTTCGGGCAGCGTACTAATCCCGCGTTGAAAAAACTGGTCATCTTTTGAAGCGATCCACGAATCGATCCAATTTCTTACTTCTTCATAAGACCGGAAGTGCTGGTCAACCAGGCCGTGTGCCATTGATCGAAACAAGTGATAGTCAGAAGAAGCAACGTCTACAGAATACGGTGGGGTATGACTTTCCATTTCAAAGTTTCCAAGTATGTCTTGACCACTTTCGCAACATGGGGTCGAGCATTGTCATGCTGCAAAATCACTTTATCGTGTCTCTCGTTGTATTGCGGCCGTTTGTTTTTTAATGCTCGGCTCAAACGCATTAATTGCGTTTGATAACGATCGCCTGTGATTGTTTCAGTCGGTTTTAACAGCTCATAATACACTATGCCGAGCTGGTCCCACCAAATACAGAGCATGACTTTGGAGCCGTGAATATTCGGTTTGGCCGTCGACGTGGAAGCATGGCCGGGATATCCCCATGATTTTCTGCGCTTGGGGTTATCGTAATGAACCCATTTTTCGTCCCCAGTCACAATGCGATGCAGAAATCCCTTCTGTCTTTCCTTTCAAGCAACTGTTCACAAGCAAACAAACGCTGTTCAACATCTCTCGGTTTCAACTCGTACGGCACCCAATTTTCTTGCTTCTGAATCATTCCCATGTCTTTGAGGCGTTTTGAAATTGCTTGTTGAGTCACTCCCAATGATCGTGCCAATTCTTCTTGACTTTGACTCGAGTCTTCATTAAGTAATGCCTCCAATTCTGCATCTTTGAAAACCTTCTCTCTTCCACCGCTATGCCGGTTTTCGACGAGAAAATCACCATTCTTGAAGCGTTGAAACCACTCATGACACGTTCTTTCACTAATAGCGGCTTCACCATAAGTATTTGAGAGCATTCGATGAGCCTCAGCCGCAGATTTCTTCATATTGAAGCAGAAAATTAAAACCTCCCGCAAATGACGAGAATTTGGCTCGTAAACTGACATTTTCAATCGAGAATAACTTTATGATGCAGACACAAATCGACTAATGTTTCTATGGGGTTATGTTGACAGATGCCCAAGTTTATTGCATGACGTCTATGATCTATTTATTTCGACCATTACTTACCGCCGCTAACATCTATAGGAAAACGGCGGAAGCAAAGTTGTACACCTAATATTTATCTATTTTTATTATACACATTCATAACACACTTTCATAATACACATATATAGTTTAATAATTCATGAAACTTAACATAATATCTTATATACAGGGTGTTCCCGGGTTAAATGGCCAAACTTGAAATATGAATTTAGGACCTTAAAACAAGAAAAAATTTTCCTCTGGAAATATGCTCGCAAACGCTTCGTTCAAGAGATATTGACTTCTGAAGTTATGAACTATAGAAACGAATAATTTCGAAATAATCTAGGTTTATTCTATTTATTGCTGTACAATAATCAAAATTTAATAATTAAATGTTTTGTAGCGTTAGCATTTCCGTCACAAAACCCATATAAATATACTATATCGGCATATTTACTAATCGAATACGTATGA
>NW_021848516.1:31886-34335 GCF_003651465.1 Formica exsecta
GACCATAGACATATAGAATGGACTGAGCGTTGCGATAGACAAACGCGCGCTCGCTGTAGAAAGAGAAGTACTGCATGGGAGGCCTATTTTGCCTATTTTCCTAGCATCTCATTGGTGATTTTGTCCCCCTCCATATAGAAAATTATCAATGAGATGCTAGGAAAAGAGACAAGCATAGGTCTCCCATATAGTATCTCTCTTTCTACAGCGGGCGCGCGTTTGTTTATCTCGCAATGCTTAATCCAGTCTATATATCTATGGATTTAGTAAACTTTTTTGTTAATAACTTTTTAATAAACAACGAACGACGATAATTAAAATGGCAATATAGATAAAATTTTGGTTTCTTAATAATAATAAAAATTTATATACAGGATATTCCCGGGTTAAATGGCCAAACTTGAAATATGAATTTAGGACCTTAAAACAAGAAAAAATTTTCCTCTGGAAATATGCTCGCAAACGCTTCGTTCAAGAGATATTGACTTCTGAAGTTATGAACTATAGGAACGAATAATTTCGAAATGTTTCTTTTTATTTTTGTTTTGAAGATCGAAGGTCATTGACTCTAAGTCCGTAAGTTCGCGCGCTTTCTCCTGATTTTTGTTTTAGCGTGTTAAATTCGATTTGTAAATGAGTCGTACTCTTTTTACTTGCATAACAGACCTCTAATTCTCGTTTCAACTGTGCGAAATCTCGAATTTTACGCGTTTGAAAGTCTAGCATCGCTCTGCCTTTTAATTTCGTGCATAATACTGCTCCTAATAGCGTTACTTCATCTAACGGGTCGATATGTTCTACTGCATATGTAGTCGCGCTCAAAAATTCTTGCAATTTATTTGGCGATCTGTCGAATTCCGGAATCATTCCGCGAGCCTCTTTTAATGGTAAAAATCCGCGTCCTCCGCGTCCTCGTACATCTTCGGGTGCGGATTCGTACGCGGTCTCGGTTCTTTCTCCCGGCGGAGTTCTATGCTCATTGTTTTGTCGGGGTTGTCGGGGTTGCATTCTTAAATCGTATATCTCGGCATGCATACTTCTAATTTCCCGTCTCATTTCCTCTCTCATTTCCCGCAATATGTCCCTAAGGTCGTCGGCTGCTTGAGCTTGCGCGTTTGATTGTGTCGCGTTTCTATTTGCTTCTTCTTGTAATCGCTTAATTCCCTCATCGATATCTTCCGATGTGATGGGTTGCGATGCGGAAGCGTTTGAATTATACATGTCTCGAGTACGATAGATTTCGTCGGGGTCAAAGATACTTGAATCGTATGACGTTAGTGAGAATTCGCGGCGGTGTGTTAGTCTACTAGACGCGCTTATTGATGATTCGACATCAATATCTAGTTCTATATTATTCGCTATTAAACTGTTATCTAATTCGCCGAATGAAAATTCGCGTTCGATTACAACGTTTGCTCCGAGTTCCGGTTTGGACAAATTCCCGCTTGAATTTAATGCGCTTAGATTTCTTCGTACGTTATCGCGTATATCCCGGAGTGCTTCTACTGCTACTCTTATAGGGCTTACTGCGCTATTTCTAATGGCTCTATTCGCTGGTTCGCTAAATAGCCACGATTTATTCGCTACGCTTTTTTGTTGCGCGTTTCGGTTTTCCGACATTCACGCGTTTACAAATTTTTAATTGTTCGACTTACAAAAATACGATGAGCAGCATTGTCTCTCGTTCGGTGTCGGCCGTCGGGCGTCGATCGTCGCGTGCTGTTGAGATAGGTCGGTGCGCCTTCTCAGGTTCCGCTTATCGTTGTCTCCGCGATGTACCGGGCGACTCGAAGTTTCTGATGGACTTTCTTTTTCTCGGTTGTAGTTGTTGACCGTTTGACGGAGTTTCCTTTGCTGTCTCTCGTTCTGTCGATTCCACGGAATTTTTCTTCCTCGTGGTTGTGGACCTTTGCCGGTGTCGATCTTGTTAGAGCTGGCGTATCCCACCGCTGCCACCAATTAATGTTGTGCCTCTAGCCGCTAAGGAAGAGGTCTTTAGGGATTTATACGCCCAAAGGATTAGGATCCACGCTCGAAATAAGACACTCCCGGACGTTAGGTATAAATTAATATATTTCACAGGTGTTGGTACACTTTTACTTATTCGCGATTATAACAGTCGGGCGCGATGTACGGTATATCGATACTGTTGATATGAGCGAGCGAGTGAACGAGTAGTGAGCGAGTAGCGAGCGATGTTAATGAGCTATATTACTGAGCTAGCGTCGGTGCATCTCGCGCTCAATATATATTAATTAATTAGGTCGTTGATTAGGGAGGAGTGTGGTGTCCCTGACCGGAGCATGTCTCGTGCTCCGCTCGTCAGCTGTCTCGTCAACTGCTTACTCAGCTTCCGAGAACTTGACCGTGACTTCCTTCTCTTTAGTCACGTATCTTACTTTTATTTCATTAATAATCTTTTATTCTTTCTTAATTACTTTTCCTTGGG
>NW_021848516.1:38529-40683 GCF_003651465.1 Formica exsecta
TCTCCCGGCGGAGTTCTATGCTCATTGTTTTGTCGGGGTTGCGGTCCTCTCATTCTTAAATCGTATATCTCGGCATGCATACTTCTAATTTCCCGTCTCATTTCCTCTCTCATTTCTCGCAATATGTTCCTAAGGTCGTCGGCTGCTTGAACTTGCGCGTTTGATTGTGTCGCGTTTCTATTTGCTTCTTCTTGTAATCGCTTAATTCCCTCATCGATATCTTCCGATGTGTTGGGTTGCGATGCGGAAGCGTTTGAGTTATACATGTCTCGAGTAGATTTCGTCGGGATCAAAGATACTTGAATCGTATGACGTTAGTGAGAATTTGCGGCGGTGTGTTATACCCGTATTCATAGTCCGTCCTTGAGGAATAAGGATTCCTTGTTCCTCGTTCCACGTTTTATAAACTTTCCTTGACCGAACAAGGAATCTTATTGGTTCCCTTATCTCAAGGAAGGTCACGAGCTTCCTTGAGGAGTGGATGCGACCTTTTTAGCAGACGATACGCAGAATATAACCAAATATAACCTCCAAAAGTTAGTTTCGTTACATTTCAATCTGTGGTTTTGTGGTTATTTGTTGTCGCGCTCTCAAACTGAAAGTGTATAAAGGAAAAAAGGGATAATGGACAATGAATTTTTAAATGATTCTGACGATGGATTTGAAGACGAAAATCTAGAGAATCGGATTCTATGGCGGATTCCGAAAAGATACATTCGCGATTGAGAAAATCCCGTGGAATTTTTTGAAGATATTCCTTTTCGGAAAAGATACAGATTCAGCAAAGGAGCTGTGATCGAGACCTTATTACCTCTGGTAGATGCTCGATTAAGGCGATTCAATAATCGTGAACTACCGGTTTCTCCGTTGATGCAACTTTTAATAACTGTACGATTTTATGCAACAAGTAGCTTTCAAGTATGTATGTAAATTTTATTTTTTGCTTATCAAGTATACATCTTTCTCATATATTTAATGTACTTTTTATTCAGATTGTTAACGGAGATATTAGAGGATACAGTCAAGCATCTGTATCGCGTATTGTTGCACGAGTGTCAAGAATTTTAGCATCCTATGTAGGGCAATACATAAACTTCTCTACACAACAGCATCAAAGGCAAAATACTAATAGATTTTATGAAATAGCGAATTTTCCATGTATAATAGGATGTATCGATTGTACTCATATACGTATTGCCAATCCTGGAGGAAATAATGGAGAGGTGTTTCGGAATCGAAAAGGATGGTTTTCTTTGAATGTGCAGGTATGTCGTTCAATTGCTGTATTTAGTATGAAAAGAACAGGATAAAGTGAGTTAAAATATTCATTGTATGTTATAGGTTGTATGTGGGCCTCGAAGGAAATTTTTGGACATTGTTGTGAGACATCCTGGTTCAGCGCACGATGCTGTAATCTTTGATCAGAAGCGGTGTTCGGTGTCGTTTCAAATTGGGATACCTCGACGGAATTTTACTTGGAGATAGTGGATACGCATGTCGAAAATATTTACTGACTCCTGTATTAAGGCCTGATAACGATGCAGAAGTTAGATATAATAATGCACATAGGAAGACCAGAGTTATTATCGAACAGCTATTCGGAGTTTGGAAGCACCGCTTTCCATGCTTATACTACGGTTTAAGAACAAAACTAAGTATATCGGTTGCAGTTATTTGTGCTGGACACCTTTAATTCTTTAAATGGAATCCCCTATTTTTTATTGCATATTCTTATAGCTTATCTTGAGAGCTTTCCAAAACACTATAATAAAGCACCTGTTCGGGAGTCGACCTCGACGAGATCGCCCGAAACTGAGAGAGAGACACTCAGAGATGAGCGAAGAATTTGGCACAAGGCAGAGGACATTCACGATGCGGTTAACTAGCGTCGACTCTCGGACTCCACACAATTATCGTTCACAATGTCTTAGCACTAACTGATTGAAGAATACAGTTTGAGATATGACCGAATTGACCGCCGCGAGGATATGAATGCGATCGTATGTCGAGACAATTCGGACCGAATTTGAGACGAGTAAGCCTACTGCGTACGCGACACGAGCGAGAATATGCGAAGGGCGAATGCGAAAAGTCGATGAATTTCGACCGGCTCGAATCGTTGTCGTAGGCAGACTAAATCGACCGACCGCGGAA
>NW_021848516.1:41059-41827 GCF_003651465.1 Formica exsecta
CTAATATTTTAATGCTTTGCTTTACTCTTTCTTAATTTTTTCTGTTTTACTTTATTGTTTTATCTTTCAATATATTAGAAAATTGGTCGGGTTACGACAAATGAATAATGAAGATCTACAGACAAATTTTTACAAAGCCATTTGTCAATTCCAAAATATACAAATTCACCAGATGATCCATTTGTTCCATTCATTTTTTTTTATATCATAACAGGCATTATTTGTTGATAAAAACATTTTTGCCGATTTCGGTAATTCAGGATAAGAAAAACGGCGTAATATTTTGAGAAGTTCTTCTAGATGATTGTGGTTGATGTTATATTTTACAGCCCACTTGCGAATATCATCGACGTCCCTCTTTTTGTAATTATGATTGCCTTCATTATTATTTTCAGCTTGATTATTTGTGTTTAAATTATTTTCATTTTCAATATGTGCTAGATAATCTATGTCAACCTCTGTATTAGCAAATTGTTCATCGCCATTAATACTGTTATTTACAATATCATTTACATCTGTACTCAGATTTGGATATGTTATCACATTATTATTATCATTAGATTCACTATTTGCTTCTTCATTATTTTCATTATTTTTATATATAGATATTTTCATATCTTTATTGATTCTCTTTTTTCATATCTTTATTGATGTTCTGTAAAGGACTAATAAATTGTTTTTCATTGTACTTAAATCGTTTTTTCCCTGCTGTAAAGTAAGAAGATTAAGCGACGCGGTAGCGTCGCGACGCCAAGTATATATAAAAAT
>NW_021848517.1:0-411 GCF_003651465.1 Formica exsecta
TTTGGGATTCGCGGTGCGAAATATCTGAGAAAACATGACCAATATCCTTAACGTCGAAGGCGAGCTGGTCTTTGACGATCGTATCGTCAAGATCGAGACTCACACGTACAACCCGTACGCCAACACGACGTTTGAGTATAGCGACGAGATACGAATACCCATACAACAACAGGATCTGTATACCTTGCCGTATGAGAATTTTCTATACATCAAGGGAAAACTAAAGATAAACAAACCAGCTGAAGGATCTAATATGGTACTGGGAAATAATTGCGTCGCGTTTATGTTCGATGAGATCCGATACGGACTCGACGGTGTGGAGATTGATCGTAACAAAAATGTGGGAATAACTAGCACACTCAAGAACTATGTAACGATATCATCCGATAAAACCGTGATTATGAGGAACGC
>NW_021848517.1:7554-9289 GCF_003651465.1 Formica exsecta
ATAGAATATATTAATGGAATTACAAGTGTAATAAATATGATTTTATATATATATATATATATATATATATATGTTTATGCATACATTTATGCGTGAGGTTGTATGTATATGTATACATATTTCAGATGTCGCCGAAAATATATTCACAGTTCCAGAGGACGATTACGGATTTTGGTATGAAGATACGACAAATGATACAGATAATTCTTTACCATATTACTCTATAGAGCACCTAAATTCGATCGATGATACAACAGCACGAAACGAAAGGCCCGAAGGAACCTGTGTTATATGTTTAGATTCGAAAGCAAATCAAATAATCATACCATGCGGTCACATGTGTATGTGTGCGGTTTGTGTTGGCACTCTTACAGATACATATGACAAAAAATGTTCTCTTTGCAAAGGACAAATGGAAAATATTATTCGAGTCATTCCGTCATAAATTAAACATTTTTTAATTTACTTAAGAACTAATCACGTGCGCATCTCTTTTCAACTTATTATAAGTAATAAGATTCCTATTACATTAAAGTTATATATTTAATTATATAAACATACATTGTTTAATAAATTCGGAAAATTGATATTTTAATAATTACTTTGATATTTTAATAATTACTGAAAAGAGTAAATTAATTTTTTTATGCATAAGAAAGAGAGGATTTTATTTAATTTTATGAATATTATTTAAATTATTCCGAATATTATATAAGCTAGATTTATTATCTTATTCTTAATATTATATAAGCCACTGTATAATATGCGACATTAGATAATTATAACAGATTTTTATAACAGATAATATAACAACAATTATATAAAAATATATGTATATATATAAATATATATATATATATATATATATATATATATATATTATGTTACTGATTTCCAAATTCTTAGAGGAAATCGAAAGTGCGAGAGATTTTTGAAATTTATGACAATGTGTGTATAAAATATATAGAGAGACAGAGAGAGTGACGCAAACATTATATGTAGATTATTTTTTTATATGATCCTGCTGTACAATGAAAATCAATTCCAACTTGCCAGACATTTTTCGATATGCATGTTACTATTTTTATATTTTCAAATCATGTTAAACACAAGTCATATGTTCATCATGTATCTTATTTGACTAGATCTTTCTATAGATTTCTTGCTCATTAAACCACTTAAATTATTTCAATAATTTAAAAAAAGCTGGCAAAACAAAGATGAAAGACTCGTCAGGAAAATTATATGTAAGATTATTGAACATTTTATATATCTAATCTTTCCTATGTGATACTATATCACATTAATTCTTAAAACTGAAGTGTTCAACAATGCTTATTTATCTATTATGTTTGAATATTATCTATGATATATGACAGTTTGTAATTATAATCAGATTGTTTGCTTTGTATGCAAATAAAATGCCACTTATTTGCGTTGCAAATCTTGTATTAAATAACATTAAAAAAAAAACAATTATATAAGTTTTAGTTCCCTTATATATCAAACTTTGTAGTATATACATTCACTATATAACTAGTATATATATATATGTTTGTATAATATAGATAAGAAATATTCTAAGTTTGAATCTAATTGTAACCTATGCATTAAACATAACTTTCACTTATTTCGAGTTTTGTAAATAAATATTTGAAGTTTATAACAAAAAATAAAACTGTATATATATATGTTATACAAAATTTAGTTGTAATTAAGAAATTATATATATATA
>NW_021848517.1:9431-25570 GCF_003651465.1 Formica exsecta
CTGTGCTTGAAGAATTTTTTTATCTCTTTCCAGGCTTTTTCGTGATCGTACAGACCGTATCTCTTTGTTATTCTTTAAACGTTCCAAATCAATTGTTTGATCCATTATAACATTTCCTAATTTTTCTAAAATTATTTAATAATTAAAATTAGTTCAATTTAACTAGATATTATTAACTAGATATTATTTAACTAGATATACAATTTAATTACGTATTATTTAAATAGATATATCTTGACAATAATATTTATTAATTTATGTCAATTTTTCCTTTTTTATTATTTTATTAAGAAAAGATAATTAATGTAATTATTTAGCTTACTACAGATATCAGTATTTCGGCTATTTATTAATTTCTTTTTCTATTATTTTGTTAAAAAGTATTAATATAATTTATTGTGATTTACCTAGAAATATCCACACATTTGGATGATGATCATCCAATTTTCTTTTATCATTATACATTATGGAAACTTTCAACTGTATTATTTGTTCTAACTGGATACTTGTACACACTTACTTTTGAAGCTTTCGATAATCACGTTTTTTCAAAATAATTCAAAAATTCCTTTAACTTCTCATTCGTCAGGGTTTTTGTCTTTACAAGTATTCCATAATATACGATAAGCTTGAGTAAAATATTGTTCTGGCAGCAATGGTATTGTCATTGCCATAGATAATATGATGTTCGAAGAATTACATAAACCTAAATGATTCCATTTTCTTTGTAAAATCTGCAATAGAAAGTGTTAATAATTTTTCCAATAATACAATTAATAATTACTGATTATAAATAAAAAAAAATTGTGAATTATACTAAAAGATACTTGGTTTAGATGGAACCAGCATCCATGTACAGTAGCATTTGGAAAATATTTTTGCATTGCATTCATCGCTGCACATTTATAATCTGTTATGATAAATTTTATGTTCATTAGCAGACTAGGCACAAATTCTATTACTTTTGACTAAATTTCTTCATAAAGAGCTGTCGTACAAGCTTCGCATAAAACCAATATCACTGCGAGAACCTATAAAATATATAGAAAATGTTACAATCATTTATATCTTAATTAGACCCGTTCTCAAAGTAAAAGAGATAGCGATTAGATAGCGATTATTTTATGAATATTATTTCAATTATTTTTAATGTGATATAAGCTAAGTTTATAATCTTATTCTTAATATTTAATGAACCTCTGTGTAATAATATGTAACATTAGATAGCGATTGTTTTATGAATCTTAATTCAATTATTTTTAATGTGATATAAGCTAAGTTTATAATCTTATTCTTAATATTTAATGAACCTCTGTGTAATAATATGTAACATTAGATAGCGATTGTTTTATGAATATTATTTCAATTATTTTTAATGTGATATAAGCTAAGTTTATAATCTTATTCTTAATATTTAATGAACCTCTGTGTAATAATATGTAACATTAGATAGCGATTGTTTTATGAATATTATTTCAATTATTTTTAATGTGATATAAGCTAAGTTTATAATCTTATTCTTAATATTTAATGAACCTCTGTGTAATAATATGTAACATTAGATAGCGATTGTTTTATGAATATTATTTCAATTATTTTTAATGTGATATAAGCTAAGTTTATAATCTTATTCTTAATATTTAATGAACCTCTGTGTAATAATATGTAACATTAGATAGCGATTGTTTTATGAATATTATTTCAATTATTTTTAATGTGATATAAGCTAAGTTTATAATCTTATTCTTAATATTTAATGAACCTCTGTGTAATAATATGTAACATTAGATAGCGATTGTTTTATGAATATTATTTCAATTATTTTTAATGTGATATAAGCTAAGTTTATAATCTTATTCTTAATATTTAATGAACCTCTGTGTAATAATATGTAACATTAGATAGCGATTGTTTTATGAATATTATTTCAATTATTTTTAATGTGATATAAGCTAAGTTTATAATCTTATTCTTAATATTTAATGAACCTCTGTGTAATAATATGTAACATTAGATAGCGATTGTTTTATGAATATTATTTCAATTATTTTTAATGTGATATAAGCTAAGTTTATAATCTTATTCTTAATATTTAATGAACCTCTGTGTAATAATATGTAACATTAGATAGCGATTGTTTTATGAATATTATTTCAATTATTTTTAATGTGATATAAGCTAAGTTTATAATCTTATTCTTAATATTTAATGAACCTCTGTGTAATAATATGTAACATTAGATAGCGATTGTTTTATGAATATTATTTCAATTATTTTTAATGTGATATAAGCTAAGTTTATAATCTTATTCTTAATATTTAATGAACCTCTGTGTAATAATATGTAACATTAGATAGCGATTGTTTTATGAATATTATTTCAATTATTTTTAATGTGATATAAGCTAAGTTTATAATCTTATTCTTAATATTTAATGAACCTCTGTGTAATAATATGTAACATTAGATAGCGATTGTTTTATGAATATTATTTCAATTATTTTTAATGTGATATAAGCTAAGTTTATAATCTTATTCTTAATATTTAATGAACCTCTGTGTAATAATATGTAACATTAGATAGCGATTGTTTTATGAATATTATTTCAATTATTTTTAATGTGATATAAGCTAAGTTTATAATCTTATTCTTAATATTTAATGAACCTCTGTGTAATAATATGTAACATTAGATAGCGATTGTTTTATGAATATTATTTCAATTATTTTTAATGTGATATAAGCTAAGTTTATAATCTTATTCTTAATATTTAATGAACCTCTGTGTAATAATATGTAACATTAGATAGCGATTGTTTTATGAATATTATTTCAATTATTTTTAATGTGATATAAGCTAAGTTTATAATCTTATTCTTAATATTTAATGAACCTCTGTGTAATAATATGTAACATTAGATAGCGATTGTTTTATGAATATTATTTCAATTATTTTTAATGTGATATAAGCTAAGTTTATAATCTTATTCTTAATATTTAATGAACCTCTGTGTAATAATATGTAACATTAGATAGCGATTGTTTTATGAATATTATTTCAATTATTTTTAATGTGATATAAGCTAAGTTTATAATCTTATTCTTAATATTTAATGAACCTCTGTGTAATAATATGTAACATTAGATAGCGATTGTTTTATGAATATTATTTCAATTATTTTTAATGTGATATAAGCTAAGTTTATAATCTTATTCTTAATATTTAATGAACCTCTGTGTAATAATATGTAACATTAGATAGCGATTGTTTTATGAATATTATTTCAATTATTTTTAATGTGATATAAGCTAAGTTTATAATCTTATTCTTAATATTTAATGAACCTCTGTGTAATAATATGTAACATTAGATAGCGATTGTTTTATGAATATTATTTCAATTATTTTTAATGTGATATAAGCTAAGTTTATAATCTTATTCTTAATATTTAATGAACCTCTGTGTAATAATATGTAACATTAGATAGCGATTGTTTTATGAATATTATTTCAATTATTTTTAATGTGATATAAGCTAAGTTTATAATCTTATTCTTAATATTTAATGAACCTCTGTGTAATAATATGTAACATTAGATAGCGATTGTTTTATGAATATTATTTCAATTATTTTTAATGTGATATAAGCTAAGTTTATAATCTTATTCTTAATATTTAATGAACCTCTGTGTAATAATATGTAACATTAGATAGCGATTGTTTTATGAATATTATTTCAATTATTTTTAATGTGATATAAGCTAAGTTTATAATCTTATTCTTAATATTTAATGAACCTCTGTGTAATAATATGTAACATTAGATAGCGATTGTTTTATGAATATTATTTCAATTATTTTTAATGTGATATAAGCTAAGTTTATAATCTTATTCTTAATATTTAATGAACCTCTGTGTAATAATATGTAACATTAGATAGCGATTGTTTTATGAATATTATTTCAAT
The DNA here is from genome assembly GCF_003651465.1 of Formica exsecta. Lineage (NCBI taxonomy): Eukaryota > Metazoa > Arthropoda > Insecta > Hymenoptera > Formicidae > Formica > Formica exsecta. The sequence continues at coordinate 13,398 of NW_021848517.1, forward strand.
TATTTTTAATGTGATATAAGCTAAGTTTATAATCTTATTCTTAATATTTAATGAACCTCTGTGTAATAATATGTAACATTAGATAGCGATTGTTTTATGAATATTATTTCAATTATTTTTAATGTGATATAAGCTAAGTTTATAATCTTATTCTTAATATTTAATGAACCTCTGTGTAATAATATGTAACATTAGATAGCGATTGTTTTATGAATATTATTTCAATTATTTTTAATGTGATATAAGCTAAGTTTATAATCTTATTCTTAATATTTAATGAACCTCTGTGTAATAATATGTAACATTAGATAGCGATTGTTTTATGAATATTATTTCAATTATTTTTAATGTGATATAAGCTAAGTTTATAATCTTATTCTTAATATTTAATGAACCTCTGTGTAATAATATGTAACATTAGATAGCGATTGTTTTATGAATATTATTTCAATTATTTTTAATGTGATATAAGCTAAGTTTATAATCTTATTCTTAATATTTAATGAACCTCTGTGTAATAATATGTAACATTAGATAGCGATTGTTTTATGAATATTATTTCAATTATTTTTAATGTGATATAAGCTAAGTTTATAATCTTATTCTTAATATTTAATGAACCTCTGTGTAATAATATGTAACATTAGATAGCGATTGTTTTATGAATATTATTTCAATTATTTTTAATGTGATATAAGCTAAGTTTATAATCTTATTCTTAATATTTAATGAACCTCTGTGTAATAATATGTAACATTAGATAGCGATTGTTTTATGAATATTATTTCAATTATTTTTAATGTGATATAAGCTAAGTTTATAATCTTATTCTTAATATTTAATGAACCTCTGTGTAATAATATGTAACATTAGATAGCGATTGTTTTATGAATATTATTTCAATTATTTTTAATGTGATATAAGCTAAGTTTATAATCTTATTCTTAATATTTAATGAACCTCTGTGTAATAATATGTAACATTAGATAGCGATTGTTTTATGAATATTATTTCAATTATTTTTAATGTGATATAAGCTAAGTTTATAATCTTATTCTTAATATTTAATGAACCTCTGTGTAATAATATGTAACATTAGATAGCGATTGTTTTATGAATATTATTTCAATTATTTTTAATGTGATATAAGCTAAGTTTATAATCTTATTCTTAATATTTAATGAACCTCTGTGTAATAATATGTAACATTAGATAGCGATTGTTTTATGAATATTATTTCAATTATTTTTAATGTGATATAAGCTAAGTTTATAATCTTATTCTTAATATTTAATGAACCTCTGTGTAATAATATGTAACATTAGATAGCGATTGTTTTATGAATATTATTTCAATTATTTTTAATGTGATATAAGCTAAGTTTATAATCTTATTCTTAATATTTAATGAACCTCTGTGTAATAATATGTAACATTAGATAGCGATTGTTTTATGAATATTATTTCAATTATTTTTAATGTGATATAAGCTAAGTTTATAATCTTATTCTTAATATTTAATGAACCTCTGTGTAATAATATGTAACATTAGATAGCGATTGTTTTATGAATATTATTTCAATTATTTTTAATGTGATATAAGCTAAGTTTATAATCTTATTCTTAATATTTAATGAACCTCTGTGTAATAATATGTAACATTAGATAGCGATTGTTTTATGAATATTATTTCAATTATTTTTAATGTGATATAAGCTAAGTTTATAATCTTATTCTTAATATTTAATGAACCTCTGTGTAATAATATGTAACATTAGATAGCGATTGTTTTATGAATATTATTTCAATTATTTTTAATGTGATATAAGCTAAGTTTATAATCTTATTCTTAATATTTAATGAACCTCTGTGTAATAATATGTAACATTAGATAGCGATTGTTTTATGAATATTATTTCAATTATTTTTAATGTGATATAAGCTAAGTTTATAATCTTATTCTTAATATTTAATGAACCTCTGTGTAATAATATGTAACATTAGATAGCGATTGTTTTATGAATATTATTTCAATTATTTTTAATGTGATATAAGCTAAGTTTATAATCTTATTCTTAATATTTAATGAACCTCTGTGTAATAATATGTAACATTAGATAGCGATTGTTTTATGAATATTATTTCAATTATTTTTAATGTGATATAAGCTAAGTTTATAATCTTATTCTTAATATTTAATGAACCTCTGTGTAATAATATGTAACATTAGATAGCGATTGTTTTATGAATATTATTTCAATTATTTTTAATGTGATATAAGCTAAGTTTATAATCTTATTCTTAATATTTAATGAACCTCTGTGTAATAATATGTAACATTAGATAGCGATTGTTTTATGAATATTATTTCAATTATTTTTAATGTGATATAAGCTAAGTTTATAATCTTATTCTTAATATTTAATGAACCTCTGTGTAATAATATGTAACATTAGATAGCGATTGTTTTATGAATATTATTTCAATTATTTTTAATGTGATATAAGCTAAGTTTATAATCTTATTCTTAATATTTAATGAACCTCTGTGTAATAATATGTAACATTAGATAGCGATTGTTTTATGAATATTATTTCAATTATTTTTAATGTGATATAAGCTAAGTTTATAATCTTATTCTTAATATTTAATGAACCTCTGTGTAATAATATGTAACATTAGATAGCGATTGTTTTATGAATATTATTTCAATTATTTTTAATGTGATATAAGCTAAGTTTATAATCTTATTCTTAATATTTAATGAACCTCTGTGTAATAATATGTAACATTAGATAGCGATTGTTTTATGAATATTATTTCAATTATTTTTAATGTGATATAAGCTAAGTTTATAATCTTATTCTTAATATTTAATGAACCTCTGTGTAATAATATGTAACATTAGATAGCGATTGTTTTATGAATATTATTTCAATTATTTTTAATGTGATATAAGCTAAGTTTATAATCTTATTCTTAATATTTAATGAACCTCTGTGTAATAATATGTAACATTAGATAGCGATTGTTTTATGAATATTATTTCAATTATTTTTAATGTGATATAAGCTAAGTTTATAATCTTATTCTTAATATTTAATGAACCTCTGTGTAATAATATGTAACATTAGATAGCGATTGTTTTATGAATATTATTTCAATTATTTTTAATGTGATATAAGCTAAGTTTATAATCTTATTCTTAATATTTAATGAACCTCTGTGTAATAATATGTAACATTAGATAGCGATTGTTTTATGAATATTATTTCAATTATTTTTAATGTGATATAAGCTAAGTTTATAATCTTATTCTTAATATTTAATGAACCTCTGTGTAATAATATGTAACATTAGATAGCGATTGTTTTATGAATATTATTTCAATTATTTTTAATGTGATATAAGCTAAGTTTATAATCTTATTCTTAATATTTAATGAACCTCTGTGTAATAATATGTAACATTAGATAGCGATTGTTTTATGAATATTATTTCAATTATTTTTAATGTGATATAAGCTAAGTTTATAATCTTATTCTTAATATTTAATGAACCTCTGTGTAATAATATGTAACATTAGATAGCGATTGTTTTATGAATATTATTTCAATTATTTTTAATGTGATATAAGCTAAGTTTATAATCTTATTCTTAATATTTAATGAACCTCTGTGTAATAATATGTAACATTAGATAGCGATTGTTTTATGAATATTATTTCAATTATTTTTAATGTGATATAAGCTAAGTTTATAATCTTATTCTTAATATTTAATGAACCTCTGTGTAATAATATGTAACATTAGATAGCGATTGTTTTATGAATATTATTTCAATTATTTTTAATGTGATATAAGCTAAGTTTATAATCTTATTCTTAATATTTAATGAACCTCTGTGTAATAATATGTAACATTAGATAGCGATTGTTTTATGAATATTATTTCAATTATTTTTAATGTGATATAAGCTAAGTTTATAATCTTATTCTTAATATTTAATGAACCTCTGTGTAATAATATGTAACATTAGATAGCGATTGTTTTATGAATATTATTTCAATTATTTTTAATGTGATATAAGCTAAGTTTATAATCTTATTCTTAATATTTAATGAACCTCTGTGTAATAATATGTAACATTAGATAGCGATTGTTTTATGAATATTATTTCAATTATTTTTAATGTGATATAAGCTAAGTTTATAATCTTATTCTTAATATTTAATGAACCTCTGTGTAATAATATGTAACATTAGATAGCGATTGTTTTATGAATATTATTTCAATTATTTTTAATGTGATATAAGCTAAGTTTATAATCTTATTCTTAATATTTAATGAACCTCTGTGTAATAATATGTAACATTAGATAGCGATTGTTTTATGAATATTATTTCAATTATTTTTAATGTGATATAAGCTAAGTTTATAATCTTATTCTTAATATTTAATGAACCTCTGTGTAATAATATGTAACATTAGATAGCGATTGTTTTATGAATATTATTTCAATTATTTTTAATGTGATATAAGCTAAGTTTATAATCTTATTCTTAATATTTAATGAACCTCTGTGTAATAATATGTAACATTAGATAGCGATTGTTTTATGAATATTATTTCAATTATTTTTAATGTGATATAAGCTAAGTTTATAATCTTATTCTTAATATTTAATGAACCTCTGTGTAATAATATGTAACATTAGATAGCGATTGTTTTATGAATATTATTTCAATTATTTTTAATGTGATATAAGCTAAGTTTATAATCTTATTCTTAATATTTAATGAACCTCTGTGTAATAATATGTAACATTAGATAGCGATTGTTTTATGAATATTATTTCAATTATTTTTAATGTGATATAAGCTAAGTTTATAATCTTATTCTTAATATTTAATGAACCTCTGTGTAATAATATGTAACATTAGATAGCGATTGTTTTATGAATATTATTTCAATTATTTTTAATGTGATATAAGCTAAGTTTATAATCTTATTCTTAATATTTAATGAACCTCTGTGTAATAATATGTAACATTAGATAGCGATTGTTTTATGAATATTATTTCAATTATTTTTAATGTGATATAAGCTAAGTTTATAATCTTATTCTTAATATTTAATGAACCTCTGTGTAATAATATGTAACATTAGATAGCGATTGTTTTATGAATATTATTTCAATTATTTTTAATGTGATATAAGCTAAGTTTATAATCTTATTCTTAATATTTAATGAACCTCTGTGTAATAATATGTAACATTAGATAGCGATTGTTTTATGAATATTATTTCAATTATTTTTAATGTGATATAAGCTAAGTTTATAATCTTATTCTTAATATTTAATGAACCTCTGTGTAATAATATGTAACATTAGATAGCGATTGTTTTATGAATATTATTTCAATTATTTTTAATGTGATATAAGCTAAGTTTATAATCTTATTCTTAATATTTAATGAACCTCTGTGTAATAATATGTAACATTAGATAGCGATTGTTTTATGAATATTATTTCAATTATTTTTAATGTGATATAAGCTAAGTTTATAATCTTATTCTTAATATTTAATGAACCTCTGTGTAATAATATGTAACATTAGATAGCGATTGTTTTATGAATATTATTTCAATTATTTTTAATGTGATATAAGCTAAGTTTATAATCTTATTCTTAATATTTAATGAACCTCTGTGTAATAATATGTAACATTAGATAGCGATTGTTTTATGAATATTATTTCAATTATTTTTAATGTGATATAAGCTAAGTTTATAATCTTATTCTTAATATTTAATGAACCTCTGTGTAATAATATGTAACATTAGATAGCGATTGTTTTATGAATATTATTTCAATTATTTTTAATGTGATATAAGCTAAGTTTATAATCTTATTCTTAATATTTAATGAACCTCTGTGTAATAATATGTAACATTAGATAGCGATTGTTTTATGAATATTATTTCAATTATTTTTAATGTGATATAAGCTAAGTTTATAATCTTATTCTTAATATTTAATGAACCTCTGTGTAATAATATGTAACATTAGATAGCGATTGTTTTATGAATATTATTTCAATTATTTTTAATGTGATATAAGCTAAGTTTATAATCTTATTCTTAATATTTAATGAACCTCTGTGTAATAATATGTAACATTAGATAGCGATTGTTTTATGAATATTATTTCAATTATTTTTAATGTGATATAAGCTAAGTTTATAATCTTATTCTTAATATTTAATGAACCTCTGTGTAATAATATGTAACATTAGATAGCGATTGTTTTATGAATATTATTTCAATTATTTTTAATGTGATATAAGCTAAGTTTATAATCTTATTCTTAATATTTAATGAACCTCTGTGTAATAATATGTAACATTAGATAGCGATTGTTTTATGAATATTATTTCAATTATTTTTAATGTGATATAAGCTAAGTTTATAATCTTATTCTTAATATTTAATGAACCTCTGTGTAATAATATGTAACATTAGATAGCGATTGTTTTATGAATATTATTTCAATTATTTTTAATGTGATATAAGCTAAGTTTATAATCTTATTCTTAATATTTAATGAACCTCTGTGTAATAATATGTAACATTAGATAGCGATTGTTTTATGAATATTATTTCAATTATTTTTAATGTGATATAAGCTAAGTTTATAATCTTATTCTTAATATTTAATGAACCTCTGTGTAATAATATGTAACATTAGATAGCGATTGTTTTATGAATATTATTTCAATTATTTTTAATGTGATATAAGCTAAGTTTATAATCTTATTCTTAATATTTAATGAACCTCTGTGTAATAATATGTAACATTAGATAGCGATTGTTTTATGAATATTATTTCAATTATTTTTAATGTGATATAAGCTAAGTTTATAATCTTATTCTTAATATTTAATGAACCTCTGTGTAATAATATGTAACATTAGATAGCGATTGTTTTATGAATATTATTTCAATTATTTTTAATGTGATATAAGCTAAGTTTATAATCTTATTCTTAATATTTAATGAACCTCTGTGTAATAATATGTAACATTAGATAGCGATTGTTTTATGAATATTATTTCAATTATTTTTAATGTGATATAAGCTAAGTTTATAATCTTATTCTTAATATTTAATGAACCTCTGTGTAATAATATGTAACATTAGATAGCGATTGTTTTATGAATATTATTTCAATTATTTTTAATGTGATATAAGCTAAGTTTATAATCTTATTCTTAATATTTAATGAACCTCTGTGTAATAATATGTAACATTAGATAGCGATTGTTTTATGAATATTATTTCAATTATTTTTAATGTGATATAAGCTAAGTTTATAATCTTATTCTTAATATTTAATGAACCTCTGTGTAATAATATGTAACATTAGATAGCGATTGTTTTATGAATATTATTTCAATTATTTTTAATGTGATATAAGCTAAGTTTATAATCTTATTCTTAATATTTAATGAACCTCTGTGTAATAATATGTAACATTAGATAGCGATTGTTTTATGAATATTATTTCAATTATTTTTAATGTGATATAAGCTAAGTTTATAATCTTATTCTTAATATTTAATGAACCTCTGTGTAATAATATGTAACATTAGATAGCGATTGTTTTATGAATATTAGGTACTCATTGGGTAGCGTACGCAAAGAGGGGAAATCGCGCTATATATTTCGACGGTTTTGGTAGTCTTCGACCGCCGAATGAATTGGTGCGATATTTCGGACGGAACGACGAAGATCGAGTACAATCGCACGTCCTTTCAAACTTACGATCAAAGCATCTGCGGACAATTGTGTCTGCGGTTTCTCCAAACGGTCGACGACGATCGGTGTGAATTTAAAGCCTGACGATGCGCCATAAGACTCAGTATTCGTTAAACATTTTTGCCGACATGTCTATGACATTCACGCTGACTGGGAAGAGTAACGTCCTCGTGGCGCACTACCATCCAGCCATAGATTTGAGCGACGGTGATTACGAGCTCGGTCTAACGAATTTTGAGACTTATCATACGATGTCGAACGTGAATTCCTCGAATAATAAATTTTATTTCGATGAGGATGACACGGAAATTACGATTCCCGAGGGATCGTACGAGATACACGCAATACACGAGTTTTTGAAACGTGCAATTTCACAGAAACGTCCGCGACGCGTAGTTCGCTCCGGCAATCGTGTCGACAAACGCGATGATATCACGGTGATATTGCGAGAGGGGACCGTTCGAGCGAACGGTGACGAATACGATGCTGTAAAATACCCGATAGTGCTCCGTGCTAATTACAATACGATGAATAGCGAGATCAAGTGCGCTTTCAGAGTAAACTTTAACAAACCCAACAACATTGGATCGCTGCTGGGATTCTCGTCGAAGCGTATATTGCAGGATCGCTGCTATTCTCGTCGAAGCGTATATTGCAGCCGGGACAGTGGCACCAATCGGACATACCGATTAATATCATCAACTTAAACATTATCCGCGTAGAGTGTAACGTGACCGCTGGTGCGTATAGCAACGGCAAACGCGTTCATACGATACATGAATTTTCACCGAGCGTGCCGCCGGGATATAAGATATCGGAAACGTCGGCGCAGATCATTTACCTGCCGATCATCGCGCGGAGCATTACGGATCTAACGATACGCATCGCGGATCAAGACGGACGATTGCTCGATTTTCGAGGAGAAGAGATCACCATCAGATTGCACGTACGACGGCGACAAAATTAACGTGCGATACATGAGATGCTCGTGTTGAACGGAGCGAAAGACGCGAGAGATAACGCGAGGCCAGCGACAACAACGTCAACATTCGCTAATATCCAATCATCCGGTTGCACCAAGAAAAAGAAACTCAACGCGTCGAACGTTGAATTTTTACAATCTTTGGGATTCGCGGTGCGAAATATCTGAGAAAACATGACTGATATCCTTAACATCAAAGGCGAGCCGGTCATTGACGATCGTATCGTTAAGATCGAGACTCACACGTACAACCCATACGCCAACACGACGTTTGAGTATAGCGACGAGATACGAATACCCATACAACAACAGGATCTGTATACCTTGCCGTATGAGAGTTTTCTATACATCGAGGGAAAACTAAAGATAAACAAACCAGCTGAAGGATCTAATGTGGTACTGGGAAATAATTGCGTCGCGTTTATGTTCGATGAGATCCGATACGAACTCGACGGTGTGGAGATTGATCGTAACAGAAATGTGGGAATAACTAGCACACTCAAGAACTATGTAACGATATCATCCGATAAAACCGTGATTATGAGGAACGCCGGCTGGAATGCGCAGTACGCATTAACAGATAACAATGACGCGAATGGATACTTCAATTTTTGCGTACCGCTCTACATGTTATTGGGATTTTGCGAGGATTACAGACGCGTGGTGATTAACGCTCGTCACGAGTTGATCTTAATACGATCGCGCAACGACAACAATTGTCTGCTTGGAAATTTGGCACTGGAGCCTGCGATCGACATATTCAAGATACAATGGCGAATGCCACACGTGGTATTGAACGAGATCAATAAGCTGTCGATGCTGCGCGCCTTGGAAAGCGGACGATACCTCAGCATGGGTTTTCGCTCGTGGGATCTGTACGAATTTCCGCTATTGCAGCGTACAACCAAGCATTCGTGGCCCATTAAAACCGCGACTCAGCTGGAGAAGCCGCGATACATTGTCTTCGTTCTGCAGACAGGCGGGAAGAACGTCATGTCCGAGGATACAAGTCGATTCGACGATTGCAAATTGACCAACGTGAAACTCTATCTGAACTCGGAATGTTATCCGTACGACGATATGAATCTGGATTTCGATAAAAACAGATGGTCGATTCTGTACGACATGTACCAGCGTTTCTGCAAAAACTATTACGGATACGAGTATCTCGAGCCGAGTCTCGCAGTCACACAGTTTTTACGTAACGGTCCGTTCGTGATCACAGTTTCTACTTAACGGTCCGTTCGTGATCATCGATTGCTCTCGACAAAACGAATCGGTCAAGAGCGTAACCGTGGATGTGCGATTGGAATTCGAGTGTAAGGAGAACGAGCCGCCGAATACCACTGCGTACTGTCTCATCATACACGATCGCGTGATTCAGTACAACCCGTTGACCAACGTTGTGCGCAAAATCACTTAAGTGTGTGGGATGAGATGATATAAAACCAATAATGCATCAGGATCAATCGCAGTCTTCTTCTTTTTCTCGACGTGCTGATATAAAAAGAAAAACATTATGTCCGTACCAACGTTCGTGGACCTACAAGGATTCTTCGTCGGGATGAAATTTGTCGTAAAGGAGGTGGCGGTGCTGAGAAAGGGGACCGTTCTGGCGCATTACATTTTTACATACCCCCTACCATGGAATCTCCTCACAAAATCCGACAAATCATGCGCTTCCTGGCTGATCGCGAATCACCATGGATTACGATGGGAAGACGGACACGGATTACGATGGAAAGACGGAAACGTGCCGCACGGCATGGCTAAACGCTTGATTACATCGGTCGTGCTTGGTACGGAAAAGGATGACGAGACGTCGACTCTCGTGTATGTCAAGAGATGCCAGAAACGAGAATGGCTGGTGGATTTGCTTTAGAATCTTGCGAGAGAAAATTTAATCATCGAGACTTTGGATGCTGATTACGAAGATATTGAATCTTTAAATAATCTAGATGTTACTAATACTATACGATGCAGAAAACATGTTAAGAATTGCGCATTACAGAATGTATTAAAAATATTTAGCTGGTGGTCGCAACGCCAAAAAAAATTGCAATATTTTTATAAATAAAAGTGTAAACGTATTTAATGTTTTTTATTTCTTATTCTCCCCACTCCTTTCCTCGCGAGTCGTTTCTAAGAATTCTTTTTAACGTTGACCGTTTCCCCTTCTCCTAAATTTTCAGAGCAATAATCTCCCATCGCATCATACGTTGACCATTTCCCCTTCTCCTAAATTTTCAGAGCAATAATCTCCCATCGCATCATACGTTGACCATTTCCCCTTCTCCTAAATTTTCAGAGCAATAATCTCCCATCGCATCATACGTTGACCATTTCCCCTTCTCCTAAATTTTCAGAGCAATAATCTCCCATCGCATCATACGTTGACCATTTCCCCTTCTCCTAAATTTTCAGAGCAATAATCTCCCATCGCATTTAAACCTTTTATTGTTTGAATAATTTAAAACAATGCACTTTACAAATTTAACGCCATATTTAGAATCAGTTATCCGAATAACTCTTATAACATATGGTCACTAAATTGTATTTTTTCAACTTTTTTGCTGATTTGTTTCAACATTTTATTATTTAAACAAATAATTTTGCAAATCTTACTTTAAACTCATAATTAGCGATCCAAAAAACTTCTAGATCTTGCATTAAATTTTGTTTCTTATGCATTTTTGTTGTATTTATAATGGTAGAGGGTTGAATATTGAAGAGGTATTAACTACCCGTAAAACCGCTTATGGGCACAAATGAAAAAATACGGGTCAAATATTTTTGGTAGTTCTACATTTGTACCAAATTTGAAAAAAATCGGAGTGTAACACTTGGGTAGGTTTCCTTGTAAGTCCGCTAGTTATAAGACCTGCTAGTAATAAGACCTGTCTAGTACTAAGTCCGCTAGTTATAAGGCCTGTTCGTAATAAGTCCTCTAGTTCTAATCGCGCCGTCAGCGCATGTAAATAAAACCGGGAACGATTGCACGCCGCACCTGTCCTGGGTGCTTCTCGCCGCCTTGCGCCCATCGCTTTGCGTCTCCGCTCTGCGCCCCGCACCCTGCTACACCGCTCCACGCACGACATCGCCAGACCCTGCACGCTGTATCTATCTTTCTCTAACTAAATAAAGTATCGTTTCTACCTATACTGTGTCTCGTAAGCTTGAGTCTCCCCTCCTCTCGAACCCGGACACCGACGAGCCGATCCGAGCGTCGAGCGAGGTGACCGCGTTACAAAATCAGAAGTGAGTTTGACTCTTGTTGTCGCAGAATCTACAATTGAAGAAAAATTACATGCATTATGTGGCATATCTACACATACAGCCTCATCTGAAAATTATTTTATTGATTCTTCTACC
>NW_021848517.1:28155-48607 GCF_003651465.1 Formica exsecta
ATTTGAAAATTTTTTAAAAATATCAAAGAAAAATATTGAGTGGTGGGGGTATTTCGAAAAATTTACCGATTTTTAAAAATCCAGATACGCCATTGTAAAGTACATTTGAAACCATAAAACTTTTGTTTAAACAATTTTTTCATATTTCTTTTTGTTTCAATAATATTCGCTTCGGAATGTAAAAACCGATTTTTTCTAAGGGGTTGTTTTCACTCCTGAAACCGATTTTTAGCACCAACAAAAAATCGTTTCGTTATTAGGGACTACTACTCTATAATTATGCAAAGTTTCAGATTTTTTTGAATTTTAGCGTTGCCGAAGATTCCTTGTAAGTCCGTTAGTTATAAGGCCTGTTCGTAATAAGTCCTCTAGTTCTAATCGCGCCGTCAGCGCATGTAAATAAAACCGGGAACGATTGCACGCCGAGCCTGTCTTGCGCTTCTCGCCACTTCGCAACCATCGCGTTGCGTCTCCGCTTTGCGCCCCGCATCCTGCTACCAGCGACACCGCTCCACGCACGACATCGCCAGACCCTGCACGCTGTATCTATCTTTCTCTAACTAAATAAAGTATCGTTTCTACCTATACTGTGTCTCGTAAGCTTGAGTCTCCCCTCCTCTCGAACCCGGACACCGACGAGCCGATCCGAGCGTCGAGCGAGGTGACCGCGTTACAAAATCAGAAGTGAGTTTGACTCTTGTCGCAGAATGTTCTACAATTGAAGAAAAATTACATGCATTATGTGGCATATCTACACATACAGCCTCATCTGAAAATTATTTTATTGATTCTACCTATCATAATGTAACTCCATCGGAACCTTTGGTAATAAATGCAGAAGGAAAAGTAGTAAATATATTACCGTTAATAAAAATACAAGCAAAAAAATCGTGCTTGTGCAATACTTTATGTAAAATTGACGATCCGTTGTTAATAGGACGTTATCAGAAGTTCCTCGAAACAATAAATACATGTACTTTAAGGAATGTACCAAGATTGATACAAGGCATTCATGAATGTACTATGAAAACTTCAAATGAGAAATTGGGCCATACGCGTTGCTGTCATATTGATTTCACACTTTGCAAAGGAATGTTTCTTCCAATTCAATTATTATCGTCTCATTTTCCAAAATTAAGAATTATTAAACGTTTAATTTATCAACTTACAGATCGAAAGATGGAAAATCTTGATAAGGCATTAACTCATGCCGATTGGAACATATGAAATGAAATTGTAAGTTCTGCGCAAGGAAAAGCATATATGTATAAACATCAACAGACAGATACATTTTTGAGTGACGATGATATTATTTCTAAATATCGTGAAGCGTTTAAGGTTTTGATGAAACGTTCAGCAGATACACCACGGCATATTTGCGTATCATGTGAGAAATTGTGTTATAGAAAAAATGTTTCTAAAGTCAATATTCTTCAAGCACAAATAGACATTCAAATTTGGAGAGATTTAATGGCACATGTACAACAACAAAAAATTAATGCGGAATATATATGTATTTATTGTGCAGGCAAATTTCGTAAAGGTCTAATGCCTGCGTATTGCATTTTGAATAATCTCTTCACAGATGATGTGCCCGAAGTAATATCATCTCTTAACACATTTGAAAAAGTTCTTATACAGAGAGCTAAAGCATTTCAAACTATCCTCAAAATGGGAACTGTTATTAATAAAAAGCTACCTCAAAGACAAATGGTATAGAAAGTTAAAGGTAGAACATTTCATTTACCACTTCCGTTACAGGAGACATTAAATAAATTATGTTTTACTACTGACCCAATAAATGATAATCACGAATTATATATTTTAATTAGAGGTATCCCGACAAAATCAAAGATTATTTGGGAAGAGATAGTTGATATTAAAAAAGTATTTGACGCTTTAATATGGTTAAAGCGCAACAATACTTTATACTCTCATATTATATTGCCAAATAATCACAATGATTTATGTTTGCCAAAATTAAAAAATTCAGAATTCCAAATGGAAGAGATAGAAAATAATACAGAAGCGATATTGGATGATGTGCCCCAAATTATTAAATGATCCGATAGAAGAGATCAAAAATGATATAGAAGTTACATTAGAGGGTCAACAGAAAGCAATGTATTAATGGACAACATGAGACTAGGCAAGTCAAACTTTTTGATCATGAGTTTATTAAATGTCGTTTGACATCTAAACATCCACAGTACAGATTTAATCAACAATATTTATTTTATTTATTGAACAATGCGAATATTCGTCAGTTAAGTCGTGGAATTTATCATAAAATGAACGTAACTAATCCGCGAGTTCGTTATACGGCTGCAGAATATTTAGAAGCAGTGTCGAAAGAATTATTGGAATCTAATTTGAATACGCTATTTGCCACACTTCGAAATACAGAGCAATATTGGCGTAAACCGAGAAGCGATTTAAATTGTATGACGCAGCGTTATGGACCTGCGACATGGTTTTTAACATTAAGTCCGAGTGAATGGTTATGGGAAGATTTAGGCGAATATATTCGTGAGGTAAATGGATGGCATGACACTTCTTTATGCGTTAGCGTACTTGTTGCTAGAGATCCTATATCAACATCCAGGTTTCTTGATAATAAATTTCGGGCAATGCTTGACTTTATTAGCTCTAAAGATCATCTAATTGGAGAAGTAACACACTATTTCTGGCGACGAGAATACCAAGGTAGAGGTATACAATATTTCTACTTATTAATTTGGATTAAAAATGCACCGATTTTCGGTGAATTTATTATTGAAGAAGTCTCTAAATTTATTTTAGAACATATAAGCTGCAAAATGCCGGATCAAAATATCTCGCCATTATTGTACAGGCGTGTTAATACGCATCAACGACATATACATAATGATTATTGTCTTCCCTCTAAAAAAGTAGGACGTAAAGTTATTCGTCGGTGTCGTTTTGGATTTCCTCGTCCCGTTACTGAAACTTTGAATATGAGAGATGGGGCAACTTCGATATCAGGTAGAAAACAATTGAAACATAAAAGTAGGCTTTATGATCTTCCTCGAACAGATAATGAAGTTAATATAAATGATTATAATCCTGTTCTTCTTACTGCATGAGAAGGTAATATGGATATACAATTTATTGGTGAAAAATCATCGCTGCTTACCTGGTACATTACTAAATATATGAATAAAGCGGGAAAAATTGAGTTGTCTGATACTATTCTTGATAGTAAGAATAATAAAAATAAATCATTAGGGAGTTATCTTTGGAATATTGCTTTACGATTTACGAATAATAGAGAATGTGGAGCTCTCGAAGCTGCTGATACACTGCTAAGTATTCCTTTATATGGAACTGATCGAAACACGACTATTAAATGGTTAGATGTTAACCAGATACGATATAGAAAATTAAAAAATCGCAAAGAAATTGAAGCTCTCGATGCTGAATCTACAGATATATTTTATCCATCTTTAATAGATAATCATTATCCACATAGACCAAACGAACTAGAAAAAATGTCTCTTTATGAATTTGCACAGTGGTACGATATATCGAAAACAAAACCAAAAAATGAGGATATTGGATATTATAAAATAGATAATGATTATTATCTTAAACGGCGACAGCGTGGATATCTTATTAATTATTATAGATATGATGTTAATACACAGCCAGAAAATTATTTCTTTTCGTTATTGCTTATGTTTCAACCATGGCGAAAATTGGAGGATCTTAGAAATGAATACGACACTTATGTCGAATCGTTTCACAAAGTAAAATTGCATCTTGTAGAAGCATTGCAATATCATGAAAGATTAGAAGAATTACAAAAAGCATTTGAAACTGCAAAAGAGTTAGTTCAGCAATGCTTAGATGACGATTGTGTATCTGAAATGATAACAAAATTAAATACCGATCAAAAACGAGTATTCGATAGAGTTATTAATACTGTACATTCAGATAAATCAGTATTACGATTATATGTTAGCGGAGAAGGTGGAACTGGAAAAAGTTTCTTAATCAAGACTATTAAATACTGGATAAAACAAAATCTTAACAAAGATACTGCTGTAGCAGCACCTACTGGTATAGCAGCATTTAATATAGATGGTTTAACAGTTCATAGATTGCTTTAATTACCCGTTGAACATGGTCATACTCCTAAGTATAAACAACTATCTGATCATGTATTGAAAGTTTTACGAGCAGATCTTAAAGATGTTATTCTTTTTGTAATTGATGAAGTGTCAATGATATTTAATTTGACTTTAATGTATATACATCTTCGATTGTCTGAAATATTTGACATTAATGATTGCGATGATGGTTGGTTTGGTCAAAAGCACATTTTTTTATTTGGAGACTTGCTTCAACTACCTCCTGTACACAAAGATCCTATCTTTATGCATTTATCTAATGAAAAAATTGTTAAACATCTTGGTTCCTTAAGTGCTGTTAATTTATGGACTACATTATTTGACTACGATGAATTGACAATCAATATGCGCCAGCAAGGAGATAACTCTTACCGTGAGTTACTATCAAGAATTCGTATTGGTTTATTGTTATAATCTGATTGTAAGATTCTCGAAAATAGAAAAATATCTTTCAAAGGAGATTCTTTTGAATCTAGATTAAACGAATTATGTAATTTCATTAACAATCTGCCATCAGACACCGTTTGTTTATTGCCTACTTGTCGTATGTGTGATGTTCTCAATGATGCAATGTTAAGTCGCATTGTTTCTAAAGAAATATTATTAATTGCTGAAGATACGATTGAATATATTCCATATGTAAAAAGGAAAATATTAAAAGTATTGTCAAATAATGATGATGATAATAATTCTAAAACAGCTGGGCTTTCAAAACAAATAATAATTAAAATTAGAGCAAAAGTTATGATACAGTGTTATATTGATGCTAGTTTGGGTCTTTATTTCTACAAAAAATTGCTAATAAATAATATATATTGAAATTATAAATTAAAGCATTTATATAAAAAATTTTTCATTAAAAATACATTTTTGTAATATCAAACTTGTGATTAATACTTAATCATTTAATAATTGTATTTCGATCAGTCTCATATAAAAGAATGTTTCGAGATCTATCAGCAATTTCGTGAACAATACTTCATACTCTGTATTATTTGTGAACTGCATGTGAATATATTTATATAAATCTCCAATAATTTGTTTTTGTTTTTTTACTTTCACTATTAAAAATAGAATTATATAACTCACTTTTTATTTATATATTTAATGATGAACTAGATAAGCTGCAACAATTATTTATCAATGGATTTAGAAGAATAGATTGTGAATAATAGATGTATATTTTTAATGACACACTAATTTGTAATTATCCGTTATTCTTTCAATAAGAGCTAAAAAGTTTAAAGGATCTGGATATCTATAGTAAGCAAAGAGGACCGTTGTATTTTGATAAAATATGATGGGGGTGATGGCGGGTTCTTTGCTTATTTATTTTAAGATGTTTAACATATACTTCAAAAAATAATGATATAATCCCTAAAAACTTACCTTTTTTAAAAAAGGTAAAAAAAAGGCGCCAAGTACACGCGCCATGTGAAAAAGTGTTACACAAAAAAGTGTTATTTTTTTTAAATTAAAAAAATTGCTCTACAAAATAATGTTATTTTAACTCTATACAAAACAGTGTTATTTTAATTTAATTGTACAAAATAAATATTTTAATTTCCTAAAAAAATAGATATCAAAAAATTCTGCCAACTGACAATAAAAACTATATCATAAAATTAATTTCTTTTATGATTATTTAAATAGAAACATTTTAACCAAAAATACTGTTTTATGCGAAAATTAAAAAAAGCGCCAAGTTTTTTAAATTAAAATTTTTTTAATTTTTAATTTTCGTATTAATTTTTAATTTTTAATTTTATTAGTAGGAGCGCTCAAATAAAAAGTAAAAGATGTATAATAAATATGCATTGATTAAAATAAATTTAACAATTATTAAATAAAAACAAGAATGTGAATGTAAGGCTCAAATGACTAAAATAAAAAATGTGGATATAAAATGGCAATAACGAGCCACACACACACACACACACACACAAGCGCGGTATTAAGAGCGCAACAATATTTAATATAAAAGATCACTACATTAAAAATTAATAATTAAAAATTAAAATAAATTAATCACGGCGAACGTTTCGGCCCTTTCTTGGGGCCATCTTCAGCGCACAAAATTAAAATTAAGGTTACATACAAAATTCGACAATAATAAAACAAAACGATACTTGTGATATATAAATGTAGAGAATAATAAAAATAGTTGTTGGTAAAGGTAGAAGTTTATCGCAACACGGTAAAAAATAAACAATAAAAATATAAAAATAAATAAAACGGTCTTGTGATATCCAGATGTGGAAAATAATAGTGATAAAGGTTGTCGCAATACGGTAAAAAAAAATACATAATATATAAATAACGAACGCAATACAATAAAAAACGTTGTCAACAAGTAAATAACATCTCAAAAAGTACACTTTACTAAAAAGTGTCAATACGGTAAAGTCAAATATATCATCTTAGTTAAAATGAAACATAATAATATATATGGGTTATTTAATATAAATGAATATATATAAAAGATGTCAGGAGAGATAAAATAAAAAAAAAACATAATAAACATGAAGATATACAAAGGATGTCATGGTATGGAGATATAGTAAAAAATAAAACTAGTAACTATGGAAATAAAATAAAATAAATAAATAAATATGTATAAAGTAAAATAAATAAATAAATATGTATAAAGTAAAATTAAAAAAATAAATATACGAATAAATAATAATGAGCGACGAAAATCAAATTTTGGGTAGTTTGTCGAGTACTCTTATTAAATAAAAAATGTACTCGTATAATGTAAATTATTAATCAAAGTCTTCGTCTGTTAAATCATCGGTGTCAATTGACTGCCCTGTAGAAACACTGGAGGTTTCATCACTCATTTCAACGTGTGGTGGAATTAATAACTGCACTGCTTCTGGCGATAATGATTTTAATTTTTTTTGTGGCAATTTTCTTAGACTTGATATAAATGGATCTGATGCTACCAAGAGCCGTAAAAAAACATCTTCCATTGTCTACTTTTTCTCGGAAAGTCTTCTTGAAACCGTTTAATATATTTATTTGTAGATTCTTGATCATCTTCAGCCATTTGTCCGATCGGCAATAAAGAAGAAGATATTATTTCTGTGCCATGAATTAAAAGTTTGTAGACTGAAGTTGGCATATAGTACCATGAATACAGTTGTACAAATTTACGAGCTGTTTCTATTGAGTATTCTCAAAATTTAGTTAAATTTATTTCATGGCCACTTGAAATTGCTTGCAATATTACGTGAAATCGTTTAATTAAATCTTCATCAACTCCTGTTATAGAGGCGGAAACGCTGGAATTTTCAAAAAATCGTCGAGCAGTATTTCCATCGTTTGTAGTACCAAAATCAGGCTTTGATCGATGATAAGTCTCAGTTGCAAACGAAAACTTTTTTTACATTGTTTGTTCGAGTCTGCGTTTTTTCTTTCTCTTCAGCACTGCGCGCTTGCCATTTTTTAATGTCGAGCTCGTATGACAAATGTAAGCAGCACTCTAAAAACCGTATCCATGCATGTAGCGTAGATAATCCAAACTGCAAATTAGCTTCTTTCACTTCTTTTTGCAAAATTGCATCAATATTATTAAAGTCTTTGGATGTTGCATTACATAAGTAGCAACGTTGAGTAGATGCAGTATTAGTGAGTGCGTTGCAAACTTTACCGTCTATCATTGTTAGAGCAAGCTTATACGATACTGTAATATTTTTTCCATCCATTATTGTTTCGAAACTGACAAGTTTACTTTCTTGTTCTTTAATATAATTTGTTTCATTAACGGTGGCTGCAGCATTTTCATGTAAAAATTGTATCCTTATAGGCCTGCAAAATCAAGGAGAAGAAGGTCTCGGATTTTTCCATATTACAATTTCTGCCTTTGTAGTTTCATCAATAGATATGAGTTGTAATGGTACTAGGGAAGTGAAAAAAACGTTTGCATTTGATTTACTACCGTCATCATTGCTAAATTGTTGTTTGTATATGCTTTGACCAGAGGTGCCATCGCAATCCCACTTACAAATTAAATTTAAATTACGAACATTTTCAGAAGCCAAGCTTTTGATAACATCTATTTGTGTTAATAAAATTCGTTCAGCTGTATGATCTAAAAGAGCCTGTAGTTTTACTTCAGCACTGCATTCTTTTACGGAAATGTTCGATTTAAGTGAGTAGCATTAACGCTTAGCTTCCAATACTGCCTTATATGATGGATATAACTTGCATTTATTTTCTCTGCTTACAGCTCGTAAACCTTGATATTGGCTTTTTGATAATATCAGCTCGATCAAAAGCGAAAGAGCAGAATCGGCAGAAAGAATATTTTATTGAACTAATTCGATAGACCTTCTGTACTTTTTAGCTTTGGGCTACCCATTGTGACATTTTTTATAACATTTGCAGCATCCGTTTTTCCTGCAGCTCGAAAACTCATTTGCGTTGCGTAAGACAGTTCTTCGACACTTGCCTGTGAACGAAGACCTTCAGTTCTTCTTCGCTTTGTTCTTTTACTCGAACTTGCAAATTCTGAGGCAGGGCGACCTAAATCCGATTTTTTTGGCGCTTCTACAACTTTTTCAATTTCTTCGAAAGAAACAAAAACATTTAGATAATCATTTAAAGTATCAAAAAATCTTTGTTCCATCCTTTTAGTTTGCTGCCACTTCGTTTTAAAATTAAAAATTAATTTGCGTATGATTGGTTTCACAGATTTTGGTAACGTAAAAGAGGATCGTAATTTCGTTGACATGAAATTTTCAATTTTTTTCATATGCTATGGTCGCATTTTCGTTTAAATGGTCCTTCAGTAAAAGAAAAATCTCCTTTCTTAATAAACCAATTTTTTCAGTATTATTATTATTATCTGCAGATTTTGAAATATTAAAATATATGCTGTTATTAATATGAATTTAATATTTAATTCTGTAATTAAAAATAAAATATTCATAAGAAACTTTTTAAAACACAAAAATATATCTCTAAGCTTAAAACAATATTGTAAATAACAAATAAGATTTACATACAAAAATTCTTGCAAAGTAAAACATGTAATTAATGATTTTTAAACAAAATGTTAATATTTTAAATAAGAACGGAAGGAGTGGCTTTCAATGTGCAGTTTTTCAGTTTTCCAGTAAAAATGCTTTATTGTTATGTTTTAACGTACATACTGTTAATATACAGGGTGTCCCCAATTTAAATGTCAAAACTTTAGGAGCGTGTAGGGGACCGATAAACTAAGATAAAAAGTCCTTTAGAGATTTGCTCGTTTTTGCTTAAAATTATTTGTTTCATTTTTTGCGATTTTCTTCAAAACGAAGCAAAAACGAGCAAATCTCTAAAGGATTTTTTGTCTTAGTTTATCGGTCCCCTACACGCTCCTAAAGTTTTGACATTTAAATTGGGGACACCCTGTATATTCAATAAGTATTTTACTAGTAATTGCCGTCAAGAGAAACGAATTCTAACGTTTTTAAACGTATTTAATTAAGATATTTGTATTTTTCATCACAAAAACTTGCAAGAAAGCCGGAGGGGCAGCTATGGGCAGCTGGTTTTTGTTTATTTTATTAAACGTGCGAAGTTTGGTATACTTCTAAATACAAGGTTAATTTCTCTTTGCGTGTTACTCGTTCGAATGTCACTTTTGTACTGGCTGTATAAAACAATTCGCTCTTCCTGACCCCGGTTCATGACATTTAAGAGGATCCCAAAAGGTCTGTTTTACCGATAAAAACTTTATTATGCAAAATCTTTTTGTTGATTATAGATATCAAAAAATCCTTTTCCACAATTAAAGTATACATAATAACGGAGTGCGGAGTTTAAGATTTCATATGAAAAGTGAAAAAAAAATGATAAAATTACAGTTTAGTTATCGGCCTGTGCCGTCAACATTTACTTAATATAAAAGATTTGTAAGCTGCACGTGCCTAATCAGTAAACCCCGCACTCGGCATTTCATCAAAGAGTATAACGATTAAAGATAGAGGAAGACATCTTGTATCAAATTTGTAGGACAAGTAGGGGCACATATTTTGGTGACCTTGAACTTGACCTTGAACTTGATCTTGAGGGTCAATTGAAGGTCAACTTTGTATTCTTAAATGGAAACCCCCTTTTTTATTGCATATTCTTGTAGCTTATCTCGAGAGCTTTTCAAAACACTATAATAAAGTATGTTTTCGTTAAGTACTTTTTAAGTTATTTTATATCTTAATCTGACATATTTTGATATAAAAAATAAAATATCTCGTAAAATATTTAGTTTTCGATAATCTTACCGTAATAATTTTATGTACAAAGTGATGACACAAATCAATTAGTATAAAAAAAAATAATTGTTTTTAAGAAAAAATATGTAATTATTTACAATGTATTTTACTGTATGTACAACGAAAAAATATTGAAGTAATACATGATATTAGCAATTAAAAGTAAACCGGTATAATGAAAATGGTAAATATAGCCAATAGGGGAATCAGCCCCAATGACTTTGATCTTGACATATGTTGTCAAGGACATAATTCTGAGTAACTTTTTCTTCTAATTTAATCGTCGCTCGTTGCTTATTAAAAAGTTATTAACAAAAAAAGTTTGAAATATACCAAAGTACGTGTACGGACACGAAACACGCGCGCGCGCGCACACACACACACACAAACACACGGGGGAGTGCAAGGGAGGGGCCTTCGGCCCCCCTCCCGCACCCACCCCGCCGGTAGGCAGGGTGGACCTCGCTTTACAAAATAATTAATTATTAATAAGGTATATATGCATACTTTCATCTTTATATAAAGTTTACAACTTTTTATTAATATGGACATGTGTAAAACAAAAATACAATAATTAATTAATCACTTTATATATATGTGCTGCGACGACTTTTCCTACCGTCTCGCGGCTGAGCGATAAACGCGGCCGCCAAGAGAAGTTTGACATTCAATTGGTCAATTAATTATTGCATTTTCCTTTTACATATATCGATATAAACTAAAAATGTTAAACTTTATATGAAAGTAAAGATGTATATATTGTAACCGTATTTCTTTCAATTATTTTATTAATAATTATTTGATTACTCGGCGGGCGGTTCTTCAGTGCCCACGGCACACCTTCGGCGCGTATTTCGAATATCGATCCCGCAATCCAGAAAAATCCAATTTATCACAAAATAAACCAAGTTGGGCGCCAGGTACGGCAGGCCGCACCATTCACAACAATAGCAACACCAAAAGACAATTGCGAGACCGATAATTACGCGACGGCAAAATTCCGCGGCTACTCAGTGTACCCGAAATGGTAGAGAGGAAGGTTCGGGGGAGACGGGAGAGATCTTGAGAGTCGAGAAATGAGCATTCGATATGTTTAGATAAAAATAACAATAATATATTAAAAAGAAACAAGAGTATAGAGTAGTTCGCATAAGTAATAGTCTTTGATGACAGTAGATATTTTACAGGCGAATGAGATATTATATTATTTCCTCGGAAATAGACACGACCGTGCGCAACAGTATCTAATTACCGGGCGTCTTACGTGCTTTAAATTCGTCTTTTCGGGCGCGAGGATTTCCGCCGTACGAGACTTATTTAGGCCGCGACAACTAAAGAAATCCCTTGAATGCGCCAGGAACTACTTTACGCACGTCCGTGAATCCGCTTCGATATAATAGAAAATTCTAGATCGTATGACTCGAATCGGTCCTTTAGTCAGGCTCGCGGTGAGCCGATATTTGCCTCGATAACAATAGCGACGACCTTGGCGTCGAAATAGTCGGCGGCGGCGCGATACAAGAGAGAGAGCTTATTTTATATAATCCGGATGAGTGACAAATGCCCGTCGGCCGTACGACGCAATTTACCAAAAATTCCACAAAAGTAATCCACCAAAACGCGTGGCTCGACAACTATTAAGGGCGCGACTCATCCGAACTGATTACCTATAATCAATCGGCAACAAAAATGAGTCGACGACGCTCGTCCCACCGGCCGGAATATTTCGGGTTTCCTTCGAAAGACTAGATCTCGCTCGCACGCTCTTAGGGACCTGCGTCCTTCCTGATAGCTCGCCGAACAGTGCCGAACGAGAGTCCTGCGTGAAACACGCCGGCGTGATGAATCGCCATCGTGCCACCTGTGGCGCTTCCGCGTTACGCAGGGCCGTCCTGTGGTCTTCGCGGTCCTGGCTGTCCTTACTGCCGTATCGTCGGGTTCCTCGCCCCGTAATTTTCCAAATTCGTTTTTTTCCTGTTCAGAGTTGCGGGTTTTCGGCAGCGCTCGATCGGTTCTCTTCCCTATTTGATTGAATAGGTCCCGGGGTGAGAGCCGTCTCGCCGCTCCGTCTTTGGGGACTCCCTCGCTTCGCGCGGGTGGTGTGGCAGCCCCCGTTAGCTGGATGCCTCCGGCCCTCCGCCGTCTCTCCTGCCGTAAAAGATAAAAGAACATGAACCGCAACAACGATAATTTTCAACCAAGGCACCATAATAATTAAAATGATTACGACCTGGCGGTTCCCGCTTTCTAGAGATCTCGGAGTCCCGCTCTCGGCCATTCCTCTTCCTTCTTCCTTCCTTTCCGCCGGATGGGATCCCGCCGCTCGACCTTGTGCCGACAACTAACTCGCGGGCTCATCTCGAGCTTACATTTTCGCTAATTATTACAACCAAAAGTCAGATCTCATCGATCTGACAATCGGGCCGCTCTCTCCCTAAATTAGGAGGACGCAGGCTCCCGAAAAACCGCCACCGATCGGGTCATTCGACCCTTGTGACGGGCGTCCCAAAAACGTCACGTCACAATATATATACAGGGTGTCCCAAAGCACCCTTGACAACGCTCGTGAGCAGGTAGAGCACAGTAAACTGAACAGAAAAGTCCTGTACCATTTTGCAATTTTCGCAATAATTATTGAAATATTAATTAAAAAAGATTCGCGAATGAGCGCGCGTTTCGCGTGGCTAGACCGTGGGAAGTACGCTCTAGGCGCGCCAGCGGCGAGCTTCGCAGTGTCGCACGGCAATGAAAAATTTGGTGGCCCCGCGACGAGAGTCGGGGTACGCGCGAGCAGCGAGCGGCCATTAATAACAATTATTAAATGATTTAGATAAATAATGCTAAGTTATTACCGCGGGCTTTTTTGTCCGTATTATGACGTCTTGCATCGTTAATTTACATTTTTCCTTTAATGTGATTTGTCCGCTTCTTTTTATTTCTAGTTTTCGCGTTGCGTCGTTTTCGCACGTTATTTCGATCGGTTGGTTTGCTCGTGTAGAGTATAACCATGAGTTCGCATTACTCAGCGCTGTCCATATTGTTGTATTCGTGTGTATGTGTCGAATATTACGATTGTTTGTGTATGTCTCTAACTATACATACGCTTGTACTTTGCATAGCGCACCTTTGTCTAAATAATGTACGGCATAATTTTGTTTGCAAACATATTGGTCATTATTTCGCACGCATTTATTTAGATCGTTTTCGGTAGGCGTAAAATACGTTCGGCTATCTACGTCTATCGCTATTATCGGTTGATTTACTTCTATAAATATAAATGTATTATTGAATTTGTGCGTAGGTAATGGGATTGCCTTTATTATTTCATACTCGGGGTATGTGATTAGCGGAATCTTTATAATCGTAAATATATTTGTATTATCGTAGTATGCGCTAATTGTTAAGAACTTTTCGATTGTTCTCCAATTTTCTGCGGATATTTGAAATGGGAAGTGCGTTCCCTGCGGTATTTGTGAAGCTGTTTCCTTCATGTTATCTAGAATGCTTTCGATGGGTAATAATCTTATGTCGATTACCCCTCTTTTCGCGTTAGTCAGATGCGCGATAATATCCATAAGATCGTTCGTTAGATCTTTTATTATGGCATTTAATATTATGAAGTGTTCGTCGAGATCTTCTCGTTGTCCATATCCGACTTCTGTTTGTATCCAGGCTTGTCGCATCTTCTCTGTTATATTTAAGAATTGTTCTTCATTTTCTTGCAGAACTTTTTCAACATTATCAACATGCGCAATTGTTGCGTTTAATATTTTAATCTGATTTTTCATCGCGTGCTGCAGCGTTTGCTGATTTCTTTGCATGAGATTTAATTGCTCCTTTATAATTTTTTCGTCGTCTGCGTCCATTGTGCCGAAGAGTGTTTTGGCTATCGTTCCTAGACCGTCGATTAGCCCTCGTCTTGTCTTCTTGGGTGCTTGGTACGCAAATTTTAGGCGTTTTAGCAATTTTTCTGCTTGTTCTCTGTCCTTTTCTGCTATTTGTAGCAGGTTGTGGCAGGTTTCTTTCATTTTTATTTGCAATGGTTTATCGTAGCATAGAGCTCTCGTTTGTGCCATATAGTTTCTCAATTGTTCATGTCGATGGTCCATTGCGGCGATGTCTATTTTTATCACCATCTTCCATGTGGACTCGATTTGGTTTATCTTGCCCATTTTTTCGAAGTAGATACCCGGTTCATATTTAAATTCTTTTATTTCGACTTGGGTATCAGGTTCGGTTTCCTTACAGGTGCTCCGTGCAATAAGACTCCTGTAATGCATTAACTTTACAGACTGCATTTCACCAATGTTATTTATACTTATCTGTAGTTACATATATGATGCATGACGAATAACTACCCAGTCAGCAAAGTCTGTTCGAACAGATTTGCTACAAATTTTTGTCAGCAGAAAGACTGCAAATTGTATACAAAGTCTGTTATATCAGATAATGATAGCAGAATGTCAACAGAAATATTACAGAACCTGTTGACATAATTTGACAGCAGATCAGTAGCAAAAACCGAGCAGGATTTGCACAGAATTATCATAGCAGATTGGCAGCAGAGTATATATAAAGCCTGCAAAATGGGGCTAATAACATATATAATTATTTCCATCAGTTTAATTTCTGATACAATTCCCGTACAGGGGAATTCAGATATTGAACTGATTTTTGGGAAATTGGACAGATAAATGTCCGATTTTCACTTATTTAATCAATTTCTGTCCGAATAAGTAAAAATATTTTGTTATTATTTACTTAAGATATAAAAAATAGAAATTAACTTCTATTGTATATAAATAAAATCTTTAATTTTATAAATTAAATTATTTAAATTTTCCTATACAGGGTGTCCCATTTTAAAAATACCTAATAATTTTGATTTTATTGTCTATATTTTATGTAAATGGGTCTTCCCGTATGGCATGTTAAATAAATAAATAAATAAACTTACCGAATGACAATTTCAATTTATTAACACGGAAGGGCGTCTTTCCGTACAAATATATTCACTGCGTCGACAGGTTGCAAGATACGTGTTTACCACCGCGCAAATCATTTTACAGTTCCTTGACCGGTAACACAATATCCGAGAGCGATTACGCGCACGCCAAGAACGTCTGGAAACGGTTCTCCATTCGAACGCTAGGCGAATATAGCGACTTGTATCTCAAAATTGATATCTTGTTATTAGCAGATATTTTTGAAAATTTCCGCGGAAGTTGTATTAAAAGTTAAGGGCTCGACCTCGCGTATTACTATACTCTTTCCGGATACACGTGGGACGTCATGTTGAAGCATACGAATATTACATTCAAATTGCTTACAGATATCGACATGATTATGTTTATCGAACGCGGAATACGTGGTGGTTTGAGTCAGTGTTCCAACAGGTATGCACATGCTAATAACAAGTACATGCAGTCGTACGATCCATCGAAACCTTCATCGTATCTAATGTATTTTGAAGTAAATAATTTGTACGGATGGGCAATGTGTCAACCTTTGCCCTATGCAGATTTTCGATGGGTCGACGACGTATCCGATTTTGATACATCATTGATCGCGCTCGATTCGCCTACAGGCTACATTCTTGAAGTCGATCTCGAGTATCCGCAACATGTTCACGATGCGCACACTGATCTACCGTTTTGCCCGAGACGCGACAAACCACCTGGTAAGCGGCAGGATAAGCTGCTCGCAACCTTATATGATAAGAAGCGTTACGTAATACATTATCGCAACCTGTAGCAATGCACGCGGCACGGACTTTGCGTTACAAAAATACATCGAATATTACAGTTTTCGCAATCTCCATGGCTTCGCAGTTATATCGAACTCAACACACAATTCCGAACACTTGCGAAAAATGATTTTGAAAAAAATTATATAAATTAATGAATAATGCGGTATTTGGCAAAACGATGGAAATTGTGCGCAATCATGTTAATATTAAACTCGTGACACATTGGGATGGAAGATTTGGTGCAGAGGCGATGATCGTAAGACCAAATTTTCACAGTAGAAGCGTGTTTTCGGAGAATCTGATCGCCGTTGAATTGCGCAATCTCGAAGTTAAATTTAATAAACCAATCTACGTGGGTATGTGTATACTCGACATATCCAAGACATGCTTGTACGAGTTTCATCACGATTATATGGTACCTATGTATCGAGAGAAATGTAAAGTCATGTACACCGACACCGACAGTCTCATATATCACATCGAGTGTAAAGATGTGTATGAGAATATAAAACGCAACGTCGACAGATTCGACACGAGTGATTATGCAGTAGACAATGTGTACGGTATGCGCTCGCGAATAAAAAAATACCGGGTTTAATGAAGGATGAAAATAATGGCGCGATCATGTCCGATTTCGTCGGGCTTAGGGCAAAAATGTACGCGTTGCGAGTAGATGGTAAAAAGGATACGAAAAAACTAAAAGGCGTCAAGAGTAACGTCGTCGCGAGAACGATAACGTTTGACGATCACACGCGGTGTTTGAAAGAAGAGATTGAAATGACGCTTCAGCAATCTTGTATAAGATCTAAATTACACGAAGTGTACTCTATTCGCGAGACAAAAATTGCTCTAAGTCCGTAGGATGACAATCGGTATATCATACCCGAAACAACCGACACGCTACCGTGGGGACATTACAAAATACCGTTGTAAATAAACATTATGTATATTTATTGTAAATTAAAATTACGTATATTTATTGTAAATTAAAATTATATCTTAGAAAGTGTACAATTTTGTTTATATATTTGTAAAATATCTTTAAGATAGATAGATAGATAATAGTCTTTATTTGTTCCCCAATAGGGTTACAAAGTCTTTACAAACACCTCCTTCTTACACACTCTCTTACATTCTATACAAATCCTTCCCTCTCTGCTCCCTTCCTCCTCTCACAATTCTTCTTACATTTCTCTCTTAACCTATCTTCTCCTCACTCGCACACACCACTTCTTTCCTTTCGCTCCCTTCTTCCCAGCCTCACATACATACTTTTCTACAGTCCGTACTTTCCCTCTCTTTCCACTCTTACCGCTGATCTTATTTCTACGCCTATAACACTTTCCTTTTACCCCGCTTAATTTTACCTTCCTCTCTTCTCCCACCATACCTTCCTCTCCTCATCCCATTTCCATTCCTCCCCATCTACCCATATCCTCCTATTACTCACTACCGCACTCCTTCCCTTCCTTCTTTCTTCCTTTGCCTTCTCTAATAGTTTCCACCTCAGCTTCCTCTCTTCCATCGTCAAGTCCTCATCTATTCCCACTCACGTTTTCCTAATCTCATACTCCTTTCCTAACAGTTACTCTCTTTCCCCTTCATTCTCCATCTCTATAATCAAAACCTTCCTTCCTCCCTCTCCTACTCTCTTTTCCACTCCCCTTATCTTTGCCCTCCTTCCTAGTACCTCCTCCATCATTCCCTCGACTTCCTTCCTTCTCTCCTCTGGCTCTAATCCTTTGACTCCTCACCATACCATATTTCTTCTCTTTTTCCTTCTTCTCTCTTGCTCTTCACTTTTTCTCCTCTCACTGCCTTCCTGCCTCTCCTTCTCCGAAGGAGAAACGGCCCGGGCGGGCGACACGGACCTGTATATGCGGTCTCGGAATAAATTCTACTCGGATTCGGGCTGGGTACTGGCCGCGACAGTTCCGGCCCGCGATCCGTTTCCCGCCGGGGGATGACAATCTCGAGTCAAAACCCCGTCTTTCCCGCACCGCGAGCAAAACAATCTCGGCGGTCGGCGGCAATCCTGCCGGGTGTGTCCTCGCTGCTTGCATCTCCAGCAGCAGTCATCTCGGCTGTAGGCAGCGGCTGCCACTGTCGGTCCTGGAGTCTTACGCTCCTCCTGCCGCCGCAGGTTTTCGATCACCTCGATATCGGTGACTCGTGCGCTGAGCGCGCTAGGGCTGGTAATCTCGCCTCTTCGGATGTAGAGGCGATATTCCGGGCGCATGTTGGCGTACAGCTGCTCGAGCTGGTCTTGGAGCGTGTAGCCGCCTGCGCGCCGCATGAGAGTCAGCAACTCGGTGGCGAATTGTTGGAACGCCTCCCGTGGCTGCTGCTTCCGCCCCTGGATCGTACTTTTTAGTTGGTAGGAGTACTCGCTAGGCAAATACTGGGCGCGGAAGTCCCGACAAAACTCGGCCCACAGGGTCCAGTTATCGCGGCAGTTGCGGTACCACATCAGTGGTTCGCCGCGGAGAAGTTCGGGTAGCCCCAAGAGCAACTGCTCGTCGTTGTAGCTGTATCCTCGTTTCAGCTCGTCGATGCGTTCCAAGAACGCCAACGGGTCCTTCCCGTCGAAGTGGCACCCCCACTTCCGTATTTGATTCATGGCCTTAGCTGGATCGACGGTGGTGCCTTCGGTTGTGCCGGCGGTCGGGCCTTCGTTTGTTAGTGGCATCTTCGTGTCTTCGGGGGTCGTGGGATGGGACGCGAAAAGAGTTGGGTTACTGGTAACAAAACGACGGGGTTGTCGGCGTAGCTCGTCAAGGGTGCAGGTTACGGTTTCGAGTCCGTGCGAGGCCAATAATTTAATTACCGCGTCTTTCTTTAATTTATTTACCCACGCGGGCATCTAGGTAGGCTGAGCGAGCTGGAGTCTCCACTAGACTAGTCAGGTCCCTGTTCGGGCGCCATGTAACGGTTCACCTTTCCCGTACGCCGCGGATCAAGGCTCGCCGGTGCCAGGATTCGGGAGAAGGGGGAAACTCCAACTAACTCTACCTCAGTATAAGCGGTTTAAATAATTAGTTTTATTCAAGTGGGTATAGTAAAGATATTTAACACTGAAAGATGTGCGAAGCAACATGCAGGTACGGCGTGTACAGAGTTTTGCGCGTGAGCGGTGGTTATTCGCAAGGTGACGTGCAAGCACGGTGCGTACAGAGTTTCGCGCATGAGCTCGGGAAGCGAGCGTGGCTTAAGCGGCCGTGTTCTGCAGTCGCGGTGGTTGCATGCAAATAAGCTATGATTAGTCCGAGGTACAGTACAGATCTTAAATACTACCGGGTGTCGCGTGGCCTTCGATGTAATTCCAACTGCCTGGCGGCCTTATCCTTAAAAGGACGGGGCGTCGGCGTTCTCGGCGTTCTATCCTTAAAAGGACTGACGCTCCTTAATAGTCTGAAGGCCGTGCGTAAATGTGGAATCGGCGCGACACTTGGCGGGAATCTTAATGTCTAATTAACTCTACAGTCAGAATGCGCGGTATATACAGTGCGGGCTTACAATCTGAGCAGGTCGCGGTATATACAAACGGTGCTAGAGTCTATCAGGACGCGGAGACCGGAGCGGTCTTACTGGTTACGGTATATGTACAACGGTCTTACGAACTAACGGGTCGCGGTATTTAGACGGAAAGCTACACGGAGACCAAAATGGTCTTACGGTGGAAACGGTCGCGGTTTATACGAACGGTGCGCGGGGCGCGGTACGGTCTTACGAACTAGGAGTGCGCCGTCCCAGCAACCGGGAAGCCCGGCATAACCACGGGTAGCCCGTGACCTGGTGTAACGCTAGGTATCAGGGTGCGCCGTCCCAGCAACCGGGTAACCCGGCGTAACTACGGGTAGCCCGTAGCCTGGTGTAACGCGGTATAGGTTTCGGATCAGGAGTTGTACTAGGTAGGACTCGGGATCGGGAACTGGTAACGCTACGCTCGCCGGAGCGCCTTATATACCGGCGGCCGGCCTCCCACTCACGCGAATCGGTGCGCGGTGGGGCGGCCCCACGGTGGGGCCGTGACACGGGTGTGGGAGCTTAGGGGCGCCAATGGCGCCGAGCCTCAGAATTGCGCGTGGTGGAACGGCCCGCTAGGCCGTTAGTAACGGTATCGTTACAAGATCATGGAAATTGAGGTACAACGCTTCTCGGCACACAGAACTAAGATCGCTATATACGCAAATTTCCACCGTTCGGAACGACTTAGTTACGTGCCTTTAAGCGAGATTTGCCGAAAATTTTTGTAACACATCAGGAAAATTGAGCAACAATGCTTT
>NW_021848517.1:48799-53539 GCF_003651465.1 Formica exsecta
ATACTGGGCGCGGAAGTCCCGACAAAACTCGGCCCACAGGGTCCAGTTATCGCGGCAGTTGCGGTACCACATCAGTGGTTCGCCGCGGAGAAGTTCGGGTAGCCCCAAGAGCAACTGCTCGTCGTTGTAGCTGTATCCTCGTTTCAGCTCGTCGATGCGTTCCAAGAACGCCAACGGGTCCTTCCCGTCGAAGTGGCACCCCCACTTCCGTATTTGATTCATGGCCTTAGCTGGATCGACGGGGGTTGCTCCGGTCGGGCCGGCGGTCGGGCCTTCGTTTGTTAGCGGCATCTTCGTGTCTTCGGGGGTCGTGGGATGGGACGCGAAAAGAGTTGGGTTACTGGTAACAAAACGACGGGGTTGTCGGCGTAGCTCGTCAAGGGTGCAGGTTACGGTTTCGAGTCCGTGCGAGGCCAATAATTTAATTACCGCGTCTTTCTTTAAGTTGTTTACCCACGCGGGCATCTAAGTAGGCTGAGCGAGCTGGAGTCTCCACTAGACTAGTCAAGTCCCTGTTCGGGCGCCATGTACTCCTATTGATTCCTCCGGTTCTTCCTCTCCTCTCGCCTTCCTCTTCCTTTCCAGGTCCTCTCCTTGTCTCCCTTTCTTCTCTTCTTTCCTCTTCTATACCCCTCTTTTCCGTCCTGGTCCTCTTCTCTTCCTTCCTCCTTCTTTCCTTTTTTATCTTACTCAATTCCTCCTCCCCTACTATCTCCTTTTCCTCCCCCTGTCCCTCGTCCTCTTTCTTCCTTCCCCCTCCTTCTTTCCCTTGTCCATACTTCTCCTCTCCTCCCTTCTCTCCTCTCTATCAGTCTCACTATCTTCTTCCGTGTCCCACCAGGCTTTTACTTTCTCCCCCTTCCTCCTCCTTGTCCTCTTCTCTCTCTCGTCCTCCTCATTACATCCTGTCTGCTCCTTGTCTCTTTTTCCTTTCCTCTTGTTCGGTCCCTTATTTTCCTCTCTCTTCTCTTCCCGCTCTTCTTCTCTCTCCTCCTCTGTTGTCGTTGTTGACCTTTTACTCTCTTCTTTCCTTACTCTCTCTTTCTTCTCTCCATAGTTTTAATTCCTTCCTTATTCCCCTTACCTCCTCCACTAATTCTTTCATACACTTCTCCATGTTCACCTTCTTCCTCTTCCTTCCGCTTCTCTCTCCTTTCACTTCCTTCTCCTCCTCACCCCTTTTCTCACTCACACTCCTATTTCTACCGCCTTTCTGCGCTTAACCTGTCTCATCTTCAATCACACCACTTCCTTCGGCTCTCCTCACTTGTCGCACTTCCCTTCTCTTCTTTTCCCTTCCTCTGTTGTCCTTCTGCCTCCAAAATCCAGCCCCTCTTCTCCTTTTTCACTTCTGTCACACCTTTGTCTTTCCTTACTTTTCACTTACTACATATTCCATTCCTACTGTCCGTTTCCGTATCGATATCCATTGATTCCCCATGTGCTCGATCCTCGTTCTTTTCATACATTTGGCGCCACCTCTCGGATCTTCCCACTCAACTCTTCTCGTTCGCCTTTACTATGCCCTGCCTTATCTAATTCCTTCTCTTTCTTATCGACCTCTCCGTCTTCCTGTCATCCTTCCGTCTCCTTTCTTAGCCTCTTTCCTTTTATCCATCTTCTTTCTTTCTCTTTCTTTCTCCTAACCTTCAAACTGCCAAACATCTTTGTGCCCATCTTTCTGTCTTCTATATTCATCCTTCCATCTTGCTTCCCTTATTCACATCTGTTCCTCTCTTTTCGCTCTTCCTATTCCTTTCCTCCGCTCAGATTCCTTCCTCTCTACTCTAACTACCCGCACATTTCCCTTCGATCACATGCACTAACCATCTCTTTCCCAACCGCCATCTTTTCTACTTTCCTAAAATATCTTTAATATTATGTATTATTGTTAACATATTTATAATATTAGGTGTACAAATAAGTTTCCGCCGTTTTTAATCACAAATCCCAGCCATTTCGTGAAAGAACGGAACCTAATGTTTTATTTGAAGTATTGTCCATCGCTTGCCACTACTTTTTCCCATCTTTCTGGCAGCATACGGATACCGCGTCGGAAGAATGCTTCATCTTTTAAGGCAAACAATCGATACGCCTCAGCTGCAGATTTCTTCAAATTGAAGAAGTAAGTCAAAAGTTCCCGCAAATAACGCTTATTCGGCTAAAAACTCGACATTTTTGCACCCAAAAGAATATATTATACTGATAAAAAATCACTAATATTTTAAGGTTATGTTATTGACTGATGTCCAATCTTACTATAAGGACGTTTTACATCTGACAATTTTAACCATAACTTACTGGTGGCGCCAACTTTTGTCAAACGGCGGAAACTTATTTGTACACCTAATAAATTATTTTTATCTATCCAAGAGTTGTGTGTTGCATCAAATCCCAGCCATTTCACATAAACCTCGTCACTCTTTTTGCGTATCATCTTTTCCACGAGATGTACGTCGGGATTAGCAACGCGATGTAACTCGTATTCGTAAAATCCGCCGGCGACGGGATTTCCGCGCGAATCTTTGAGTACAGAGGTCGCAGGATTAGTTTTCTGTACTTTAACGATCTTAAACACTTCGGTTGTCCAATTTGGTGTGTAACCTTTGTCAAAAATGGTCTTGAATTTACTCACGCGTACCGGATCGCCTACTTTGAATCTTGCCGGTGCCGCTGTATACCGTATTTAAAAGTTTATCGGCGATCGCGGGGCTAACATCGATAGGCCTTATACCGATAGTGCGATGTTTTCGCGCATTGTACTCTCCAACGAGCCGGGACAACGCATCGATCCACTTATAATTTCCATTAAAGGTAAACATTTTCCACATATTGTTCTTTAACGTTCGGTTGAATCGTTCCACGACCGATGCTTTAAATCGATGCGAATAATGGTTAATGTTGTATTTCCTCAAGAGTTTCTGTACATTTGCGTTGTAAAATTCTTTTTCTCTGTCGGTTTGTAAATTTTTCGGGCATCTTCCATCGTCTCGAATTATCTTTGCGATCGTTTCCGACATCTCGTTTCCACTCTTACTCTTGAGCGGTACAGCCCACGCATACTTGCTGAATACATCGATAACTATGAGAATGTAGTTGTAGTCTTTATTGAATCGTGCATATGGACGCATCTCGACCACATCCGCCTGCCACAGATCGTCGTATCCACGTACTATGACACGTTTACGTAGAAAATTTTTTCTCGCTGGAGCATGCAATTCTTCCACGAGCAGTTGTTTTTCAGAGATCTTTCGTAGCATATTTGATTGAGGCATAATTTGTAATAATGAGATAATTCCTCCGCGTATATTCTTTATGTATCTTTCTTTTCCTGCGCTGAATCAGATGTAGTCTGCGCGTAAGTTGCATACCGAAGCATTTTCTGCATCTTAATCATCATTATTTGTAGCGTCTGCATATTTGTCTCGAGCATGATTATTTTTTTTCAAATTCTTCCTGTCGATCTTCCAAAAGCTTGACACTTATTTCCACGTATTGTTTGTTTGCGGCATCAGTATCATCTTCCGGTTGCGTCGTATCTTGCGCGACCTTGCGTCAAAGCCGGAGACTGTTTGACACAAAACGTTACCATGCACGTAATTTCTTAGTAATCCATTCCATTGATAGTATGAGTTGTTCGGTGTTCCCAACGATAATCTAAATTTATTAATCGACATTTCGATACAAACCATAATGACAGACTGACTCGTTTCGCCGACGCATAGATTAATTTATAACAAGGCCAGTTTAATTTATAATAAGGCCAGCTTCGCAAAGTTCCTCGATAATTGATAATATTTCATTATTGTGGGCATTGTTGAAGGCTTGACGCGAAGCTTCCAGCAATCGCAAGCGATCTACCAACTCGTTGGGATCATTCTAATGCACGTAATCGATCTTATTATCGTTTAACGTCATAGCGCGCGGTATGTTAATACCTCTTCCAGCTTTTTGATTAAAGATTAATGGCGCTATTATATTTTTATACTGGTATCTCTTGTTACTTAATACTGGATTACGCATGTTGTTGCCACGTCTATGCGCATTTGTCGCCTGTAAAATATTTTTGTATTTAACCCGTAGTAACCACACCTCTATTCAGTATACGTACTAACCACACCAGTGCGATTTGGGATTTTGCATTTTTAAAGCCATAACTCGCGCATAAATAATCCAAAAAAAAAAGAATAAAAAAAATTATTAGAAAAACAAAAATAAATTAATAAAAAAAAGAAGAAGACTTAATATATATAATATTTCTCTGATAAGTATACTGTTATATATAATTTTTTAAATCTTATAATTATATAATTTTATATAAATAATAATAATTGTATTACATGTATGTATAAATACATAAGCTATAAAATATAAACAAATATAAAATTTAAAATATAAATAAATTCTTGATTTATCTTCTTTCTTCTTGAAATCCTTCTTATTTTGTAATAGTGAAAAAACGTCAAAATGAAAATCAAATTTTTAAAAAATCGTTTTTCCAAAAAATCGCCATTTTTTTCTATTTGACAGAAATAAATGCTTTTTTTTTAAATTAGAGTTAAAATGTATTTCGGAAAAAAAAATTTTATCAACATTATAGAATATTAAGGATTTTTTAGGGGTGTTTGAAAGTATGGTCTATTTGAAAGGTGAAAAAATCAGTAATTGGTTTGTTTATAATAGACAAAAGTATTCATTTTTTTCAAAAAATGACTAAAATACTGTTGAATGTAAACAATT
>NW_021848518.1:0-458 GCF_003651465.1 Formica exsecta
CTATACCTAGAAATATCCTCAGAATATCCCATTTCAAAGTTCTACAGATGTCCATAAGATGTCCGTAAGACATCGTAATTCCTAACCCATCCACAATGCATTCAAAATTAGTCCAGAATATGTTATCAAGGTACTTTATATGATATTTTAAAGATAACATATTGAATATAATTTATATAAAATATATAAATTAATAAAATATAAAATAGAATATTTTAAATATAATATAGAAGTTCATAAATTATTTTCTTTATAAAATTGCGTTCTGTTATTCACTGCCAATATCGAAAATCTAATACTGAAAATAATTCACGTTCTTTGATATTTGAGGCTTTCATGCTGTACATGAATATATTAGGTTTGGCTTCCGGGTTTGAGCCGTTTAATATTTTCTAAACAATCCAATATCTGAATTTCCTATGTTGGGATTGCATCAGAAATTGAACTGATAGAAAATA
>NW_021848518.1:6117-10028 GCF_003651465.1 Formica exsecta
TATAAATAAAAAAAGTATTATGTATGTGTGCGTGTGCGTGTGTGTTTTTGTATGTGCATGTTGTATTTAACTAAAGTGAAACGTAATTATGTATTGTATTAACTACATATAGTGAAATAAAAAAAGAAAATAACGTATTGTATATCTCATTTATGCTGTATAAAATAAAAATAAATAAATACATTTATTTATTTTTATGTAAGGAGACGAGAATAGAAAGAATAAAAGTTGAGCAAATAAAAGAATATAATAATGGGAATAAAAGAATACAATAATGAACGAGCAGAGAGAGAGAGAGAGAGAGAGTGAGAGAGAGAAGCGCGAGTGAACGCGTAAGTGAATATGCGAGGAGCATGAAGCGATACGTAGTTCATAGCGAGCGAGCGATTAGAAAGAGACAGAGCGTGACAGAGCGTATGATTGAGAGAAAAAAGATACTGCAATAATGTTAGTGCGTACATGTATATTACTCTCACGCGCATGAAAGAGACGAAGATAGTACGATTATGTCTGTGTTTGTCATGTACGATTGCAGCTCTGTCTATCGCGACATCACGCAACTAATCTACTGCTCTGTTTTACTCTTGAGCCTCCATCTCGCACACACACATATGCACGAAAATTTTATTTTGCAAAATCTTTTTTATAAAGCTTCTGAACTCACTTCTCTAAGCTCATTTATACTCTTTGATGAAATGCCGAGTGCGGGGTTTACTGATTAGGCACGTGCAGATTACAAATCTTTTATATTAAGTAAATGTTGACGGCACAGGCCGATAACTAAACTGTAATTTTATCATTTTTTTCCACTTTTCATATGAAATGTTAAACTCCGCCTTCCGTTATTATGTATACTTTAATTGTGG
Organism: Formica exsecta; assembly: GCF_003651465.1. Taxonomy (NCBI): domain Eukaryota; kingdom Metazoa; phylum Arthropoda; class Insecta; order Hymenoptera; family Formicidae; genus Formica; species Formica exsecta. Next base: position 6,984 of record NW_021848518.1, read on the forward strand.
AAAAGGATTTTTTGATATCTATAATCAACAAAAAGATTTTGCAAAATAAAGTTTTTATCGGTAAAACAGACCCTTTGGGATCCCCTTAAAGGAAAAATGTAAATTAACTTCGCAAGACGTCATAATACGGACAAAAAAGCTCGCGGTAATAACAATCGTACAGACAAATCTACTAGATTACAATCTTACGATGACACGCGACAAACGAAACGAAAAAATATTGGACAAAATTAGACCGATAAAATTACGACAGGTCATTAGAAACCCGACAGAATTAAGGGACCTAAGCGAAAGATTTGACGAAACAAACGAAGACTTAAATAACAATTATTTTACTACTAACGAACACATTATATACCCCGTAGCTTCAAGTTGCACAGGAATAATAATAACAATAATAATTACCATAATAGTAATTATGTACGTCAAGAAAAAATATAAGACAGAAAAGGAAAAACTACCAGAAACTAATATAAATCCGATGTGCAAACCGAAAATAATTCAGGAGCACATCTACGGCACCGCAAGCGGATCGAATAGAACAGCTGAGATAGAAACCGACACCGCGATAACTATATTATAACACTGCGATGCTATATTAAAATAAAGTAACCATAAGAAATGATGGTAAAATGCGAAAAAAATGTAGCGAAAAGATATGTAGACGAAAATTCACGTATAGTTAATTTTCTTTTTCCAAAGAGGGAGGGATGTCGTAACGCGACCGATTTCTTACGTCTTTCCCATTCTGCTCGGGAGTACCTGGTGCAGTCGTTTCGTGGCGTATGCCCTTGCTCGCCAAGAGTCTCTTCATGTCATGGTTGCAATATTCTGTGCAATTATCGGTGCGCAGCACTTTCATCCTCTGTCCAAACTGATTATGAAGCAAACACTCGAATTGTTTGAAGTATTCGACAGCATCGAACTTGTGTTTCAGAAAATAAACTTGTCGATAACCTGATGCATCATCTATAAATGTGAGGAAATATTTCGCTCCTCTGACGGACTCCACCGACATTGGTCCACAGACGTCAGAATGGATGAACTCTCCTGGCCATCTCTTCTTTTCTTCTGTTGAATTAAAAGAAGATCGATGTAGCTTTCCCATTTGGCATGCTTGGCAGAAAAAGTTCTGCGCGTCCCTTAACTTCACGCCTTTTATTACTTCCTTTTTCACCATGTGACGCACCGTGCGACTGTTCACGTGTCCTAGTCTCTCATGCCAAACTCTCAGACTCGCAGTAGAGAGATTAACCTCATTCACGGCACTGTTAACTTTTAAAGTCTTGAAGAACATCCTGAACACTCCGTTTTCCTGCTTCACGCCCTAAGCGACTGTTATATCTTCCTTCGAAATCGAAAAACTTTGTCCTCGAAACGTGACGTTGAAACCTTTTGAGGTACATATTCCTACCGAGAACAAATTCTTTTTAATGTCCGGGACAAATAACACATCTTCGATCACTGACGGATACCATTGACTGTCGACTAATTTTTGAATTTTTTCCGTACCTGTCCCACGCACTGAACAGATACCGTTGTCTCCGAGCCGTATTTCTTCTCCCCTGATTGACTCATAATTTTCAAGCCACTCTCGTCTGTAGGTAATATGCCTAAACGCTCCACTGTCCATTAACCACACTTCACTAGAGTCAGAACTGAACTAGCGTTTCTTTTTTTTTTTGTTTGCAATCTCGGGCAAAGTGTCTTTTCTTGTGACAAAACTAACATTCAACATCGCTCTTGTCTCTCGGTTGACCTCTCTGTGTACTGCTTTGTGAAGAATGTTTTCCTTTGTGTTTTCTCTGTACACTCAACGCAGCAAGTGCGTTTGCGGTCTCACCGTCATAGGCTAATTGAGCCTCTTCTTTGAGTCTTTCCTGCAGATTTGAAATAGTCTGCTCCGCTACTGTGACGCTGTCCCAAGCTGTCTTTAGAGAATTATACTTTATAGGGAGACTGGCTAAAATCTTCGCCATTATGGCCACATCTGATATGCGCTCACCGAGATCGGCCAGTTGAGCCGCCATATTTTGTACTTTGGCCACGTGTTTTACTACCGAATCGCTCGGGCTCATCCGATATTCGTGGAATTTTTGAGTCAAAATTAATTTGTTATTTGCCGATTTTTGCTCATGGATAGCGCATAGCTTGACCCACATCTCGTGAGACGTCTCGCAGGTGATGAAACAACTCATCTGCTCTTCCTCGATGGACGAAGACAGAATGTATTTCGCTTTTGCGTCTTCTCAAATCCAGTTCTTCCCTTCCGCGGTCGCCAAGTCCGCCGGTTTTACTTCTCTACCGACCACTATATCATAAATGCCGTAAGCTTGCAACGCTGCGGTTATTGGAAATTTCCAACACTGGAGATTCTTTCCGCTCAGCTTGCCAATACTTTTTACAGATATCTCTTCGCCCATGTTTGCCGGTTCTCTCACTGCCACGTGTACACCCCGCGTGTAATTTTTGCGGCTACACTCGCGACAACCGTACGATTCACTTTAGTTCTTCAGAATCTAACGAGTCTCTCACCCGAACCGAACGCCTGGGCCTATAACCTGTTGGTGATTATGATTGAAAGGACGAAAGGCCAGTGAATAATGCGGTGTTACGATGCGATTTTCTTTACTTTATTACAGTGCGACCGACTTGTTCGACTAGACGACGACGACTAAAGGATGTGTGTGCGGAAGAGCGTTCGCGAACGTACCCAAAACAAATATGACATAGACGCGATAATACAATCGTATAACATGGAAAGAAAGAAAGCGCGAAAGCTTGAAAGTTTTTTTTTCTTAGTTACTCCAACAGCATTATATGTTTTCCCGCTTTTCTACGCATTGCATTAGTATATTCTTTTTACGAATAATGGATGCAAGAACTAAAGGCATCTCAAAAATGATACAAGTAAAAATTTTTGACATGTTTCAACTTCAGCTGTCAAAGTGGTCGATCAATGTTACCATGAAGGTGTGTACTATTTCGCCGTACCTGAGCGCGCAAAATCTCAGCCCTGTCATTCGTAAAATATAATCGCTTCCC
>NW_021848518.1:10334-36145 GCF_003651465.1 Formica exsecta
CGACGCTGTTTGTTCTCGCTCGTGTTTTATTTTCTGAGGCAATCGTTTTAATATAACGGCGAAATTTAGAAACGAAAATTTAATGATTCAATTTTGAACTAATAGTAATAATAAAATACATTTATTTTAATTTAATATTGTGGTATCTTTTATTCTCATATACTACATTTATTTGACGCGAGTATATTATTGAGCGGTATAGTTAAATTAATACGTCTTATCGTTTCGGCGACCGGTAGACGACTCCCGCTCCGAATCGTATTAGCGACAGGCCCAACACGCACACGCACGCGGTCGAGGCATGTCACCTGTATGTCGTATATTCTTTTTACGAATAATGGATGCAAGAACTAAAGGCATCTCAAAAATGATACAAGTAAAAATTTTTGACATGTTTCAACTTCAGCTGTCAAAGTGGTCGATCAATGTTACCATAAAGGTGTCTACTATTCGCCGTGCCTAAGCGCGCGAAATCTTAGCCCTGTCATTCGTAAAATATAATCGCTTCCCATTTAAATACTATTATAGTCTCGACATTTTTGTATTAGGATTTTCGTCTTGAAATTTTCTAAGGAATCTGTCATTAAGAGGAAATACGGTAGTTTTAGGACACCCTGTATTGTAATAATAAATAAATGCTACTTTGCTGTATTAATAAATGCTAAATAAAAATATTCTTGTATTTATGAATTTATAAAATAATACAAAATCGATGAGTTCAAAAAATTTATTTTAAAGAAAGACAAATTTTAAATCTGATGATAGTAAGATTTATTAACTTTGAAATTTCACGGGCAAAACTAATTTTCATTAAATTCACATCTCTCAATCCCACATTATCGTTCTTCTTTTACATTTTCTAATAGTAATAATAATAATAGTAATAATAGTAATAATACAATACATTAATTTTAATTTAATATTAATAATAACACATTTAAATAATAACGCACGCGGTCGAGGCATGTCACCTGTATGTCGATCACGTGATTGAGCGCTCTCAATATTCCCAGAATCTAGATCCCACACTCGGCCATCCTGGTCAAGCATCTGTCCTCAGATGCACTCGTTCCATTTTCTTCGTCGGAAAACTCGTCATCATAGGAGATCCAAGGCTTCATATCGGTCATCTCAGATAACGGGACCCAACTCAAGTCCAACCAACTGCAGAAAATGCTGACCGCCTTCGGGATACGGCATCGTATGTCACCACCATACACGCCGCAGTATAATCCGGTGGAGCGGGCCAACAGGACCATCAAGACAATGATCGCCCAGTACGTGGGCAGAAGCCAGAAAACGTGGGACGAGCGTTTTATCCAACAAGGCGCAGGCGTTTAACGCCAAACTGGCTCCAAAGTTCGTAGGGCCCCTGGAAGTACGCAGGATAATCTCGCCCGTCATCGTCGACCTCCGGGATCGACGCGGGCGCTGGCACCGGCACGTCCACATCCAGGACCTGAAGGCGCACCCGGACTCGCCCCACAACGACGACGACCCGCCGAACCACGACCGGCCCCTAGCAACCTGCGCCAGCCTAACACCGGCCCTTACCGACAACTCGCGTCGGTACAAACCCTGGCCCGTATCGGTAATCCACGTCGGTACGCCAGGAACGCCGCAATTACCGAGCGCGAGCGTCGGTATACGCAGAGAACTCCAACGACGGCCGGTAAAGACGCGAGTACCGCCCGCGAACGTCGGTACACGCCCGGGAACCGCGCGATTACCAAGCATGGGCATCCGAGCCCCAGCAACGCACGACCGAGGGCACAACCAGCCCGACAACGCGCCGCGAACCGCAAAAACAACGCGCCGCGACCCGCAAAACCAACGCGCCGCGACCCACAAAAACAAAGCTCGCCGCATTCCAGACATTCCCGATAGGCGTATAAAAGCCCACGCGCTGAGAAAGCGAAAAATCAGTCAGTCCAAGATGCCGACCGACGCAGAGCGAAGGCAGCTTGAGGAGCTCTTTGGCAGCTGGTCCGACGATGAAGTCGACCTCCTTATCGGCCCAGGACCCACGCTCGTCACACCACCAAGGGGCGAGCCACCGCGGGCGCCCGACCCGCACCGCCGCCCACCGCTGGTGGGAACCGCCATACAGCGGTCCGACGCCGATAACAGGAGGAAGGCCCTCCTCCTGTTAGCGCCGCCACCACCGTCACCGGACCGCCGCCGGCTCCAGGGACGGAAACCGCCACCGAAGCCGAGAAGCGCCCGCCAAACCCAAGCCGCCTGTGCGGCAGCAGCACGGGTCGCAGCACCACCACCAGCTCCGCCGACACCGAGAAGCGTCGCCACCAGTCGGCCAACCGGACCATGGTCGGCACCACCACACGCCCACGCGCCGAAAGTGCCACCGCCAACGCCGAAACAGCCAACCACCCGGCCACTCCACCCGGTGGGACTGCACCCCCCGGAAGCACTGGCGGTCAAAGTCGCCGCCGGGACCGTCTTGCGAATACCCCACCGCGCGGTGCACGTCTCACGACGCTACCGGCAGTGGACCCCGGAGGGCCAGTGGACCCTCCGGTTCAACGCCGACGGGACTCTCCGCAGCAGCCGGCTACGCCGAACCACCACCCGACTCGTCGCCCACACCATCTAGGAGAGGGGGGGGTGATGTAACGGCAGGGCCGTTACTACGACCAATGTTGAAAACTAGCCGTAAAATATATATATAGACACACCTGGCCTGCTTATTAACCCAGCTTTACCTATCCCGCCGCCGCCATATTGCCTAACGCACGCGCGCGCGACCTCGGCACGCGCTCTCGTTCATCGGCACGCGCTGTCTCGCTCAGCATGCGCTCTCGCTCGCCGACACGCTCTGTCTCGCTCTCGCGGGGTCCCCACGCGGTACCGACTCCCACCGCTGGACCGACGGCGCACAGTGGGGGCCGCCGGCCGGGTATATAAGCCCGGCCGGCCGAGACATCGGGACCAGATCCTATCCCGACCAGCTCAAAACTATCTTTCTTTACATCTACTGTGTCTCGTAAGCTTGAGTCTTCCCTCCTTTCGAACCCGGACACCGACGAGCCGATCCGAGCGTCGAAAGCCGAGCTTTCCAAAACATTATAATAAAGTATTTTTTCATTAAGTACTTTTTGAGTTATTTTATATTTTAATCTGACATATTTTGATATAAAAAATAAAATATCTCGTAAAATATTTAGTTTTCGATAATCTTACCGTAATACTTTTATGTACAAAATAATGAGACAAATCAATTAGTGTAAAGAAAAAAACAAATAATTGTTTTAAAAAATACATTGTAAATAATTACATACTTTTTCTTAAAAACAATTACTTTTTTTTACTAATTGATTTGTCTCTTTATTGTCGCTACTCCATAATTGTTGGACAAGGACACGACGTTCCTCTGCCTACGCTGGACAAATCTCCAGCGTGTGCCGCGCCGTGTCCTCGTCCCCATCACAGTGGTGGCAGCGTGCGTCCTCTTCGCGACCGATACCACACAGGTAGGAGACGAAGCACCCATGGCCCGTAAACACCTGTGCCATACGGTGTGACACCTCGCCATCCGCCCTCTCCACCCATTTAATCAGGCGGGGGCGGATGGCCTCGACGACGCGCATCCCCGAGGAGCGGTTTAGAGAGTAGGCCGCATCCGGGGGGGCTCCGTGCATATGGTTACGCCGCCCCCGATGGAGGAAAAGCGCCTAAGACTTATAAGGCGCCACCTCCAGACCCATGCCGTGGATTGCGCGGACGACGCACGCTACCGCCACGTTGGCCGCTCTAACGGGTTCCCCCCAGCTATCTCCCCCGGCCAGCACTATAGTGTCATCGGCATAGCCGACGACGCTGCAACCGGGGGGGAGGGCAGTACCAAAGACTTTGTTGTACGCGAGGTTCCACAGAGTTTGGCCCAAAACTGACCCCTGTGGAACCCCGCAGTACATCCCCCTTCTGCACAGGAGTACACGGTTATCCGTGTACTCCAGCCGCCTGTCCCGGAAGTAAGCTTCCAGGATCCCCACCAGATAGGGAGGAGGCCAAAGTTAACGGCGGCCTCCCTCACCCTGTTCCAGGGCAAGGTGTTAAACGCGTTGCGGATATCAAGAGATACCGCAACGACCACCCTGCCCTCCTCCATGATGGACTCCGCGAGGAATCTGACGCGAAAGATCGCATCGCTTGTTGATCTTCCCTCGCGGAATCCAAATTGATCCTGGTGGAGATCCATTCCCTCCCGGGACAGGTGCCGGACGAGGCGGTCGACCAGCAAGCGTTCCAATAGCTTGCCCGCCTCGTCCAGCAAGCATATTGGCCTATAGGCAGAAGAGGAGTTCCCTGGCTTGCCCCCCTTTGGGATGAGGACCAATCGGGCCCTCACCCAAGCCGAGAGGAAATACCCTTGCCTGAGGCAGCTCGTAAAGAGCTGCCTCAGGCGTTCGGACAGGTGGTCCAAGGCCAGAACCTAGACCCGACCGGGGATACCGTCGGGGCCCGGGGCCTTATTGCCTCGCAGCCTTAATCGACGGATTACCCCAGCCATCTCGTCTCTCGTCACCTCCAAGTCCTCGGTCCATGGAGTGGCGACCTTCTGGCCGCCGCTCGAAAACGGGGTGCCCTCCGAAGGAAAGAGGGCCCCCAGGACTTCATCGAGGACCTGGGGTTCAAGGGACTCCATCACCGGGGGCGCCCATGATCTCAGCTTGTTAAGCACAAGCCTATAAGGGCGCCCCCATGGGTCTGAGTTCAGGGAGTGGAGTAACTCGTCCCACTCCCTGGCCTTGGCCCGTCTGATCGCCGCGCTGAGGGCGTTTCGTGCGACTCGGAACCCCTCGTACGCGATAGCCGTCCTCGCGACGCCGAGCCCGGGTGAAGCGGTGTCTGGCGGCTATCGAGGAGCGCCGTAATTTGGCTATCTCCTCGCACCACCAGTACGCCGCCCTCCGCGGGCGGGGGTTAGTCCAGGGCATCGCGAAGCGCGCCCCGGAACCAGTTTACTTCCTTTTCTATCCCCCGCCCTTCACCGCCCGAGCACGGCCAATCGGCCGCGAGGACAGCTGCGATTAGCCTGTCCGAGTTCAGCTTCCGTTTGGCCTATCTCCGTGGCCGGGCATCTCCCCGGCCCTGGGAGCGGCTGAGCATCCTGTGGCCGGCGACGGTAAGGACCATCTCTATATAGAGATGGTCCGATAATGTTTCACACTCCGTCACCACCCGCCAACTACTAACTAAGCGCGCGGCGGCAGGGGTGGCCTAGGATAAATCCGGGACCGACTGCCACCGCACGAGGGTGCTCCTCGACCCCGTTTTCAGCAAACACAGGCCGAGTGCCGCCGCCCAGTCCTCTAGAACCCTGCCCCTAGCGTTCGTGAACCGGAAAACCCAACGCGTCGATTTCGCGTTAAAGTCCCCGGCCACGACCACCGGACGGGGCAGTTGGCGGCGATAAATAGCCGCCATCCCGTCCAGAAACGCCTCGTAATGTGCGAGGTCCACGTTCGGGGAGGTATAACATCCCACCACGGAGATGGGCCCCCAGCGAACCGCCACTACTCCCCGCCCCGCCTCTATTGGCGTGCAGCAGGGGAGTAGGGGGTCGCTCCTCCAAATGATTTCAACAGAGCCCGCCTCGTCGCCAATCCAACATGGACTGGCTTCGGGGACTTGGTAGGGCTCTGCCGCAATCCCCAACCCGCAACCACGCTTCGCCAGGATATGCAGGGAGAGGTCCTGCGCCCGGGGGGCGTGATTGAGGTTCGCTTGCAGTAGTCTGAGGGCCACTATTTAACATGGTTCTCAGGTTCGGTCATCATGACCTCCGACAATGATGTCGGAGGCGTGGTGACCTTCGTCTTGGCCCTAGGGGGTCTTTTCTCTAGGGGGGCTTTCGCGGAAGCCCCCTCGTCGTCTGCCCCGCATTTGCGGGTATCAGATGACCGGCTGTCCGTGATCTCGGCCAGTTTGACTGACCGAGGGGAGTGTTACTCGCCTCCCCTGCTCCGGCCTCTTCTTTTTGGGGGGAGTGCACCTCGCACTCCCCACGCGGTGGTCCGCTGGGCGGCCCAACTCCGCGCAGATGGGGCAACTGACCTTGCCCGCGCAATCACGTGCAAGGTGCTCCATCTTGCCGCAGCGGTAGCAGCAGCCACTGCGATCTACAGCGCTGCTGCAGTGCTGCTATACGTGGTCCTTCTCCAGGCATTTATAGCACTGGAGGGGCCTCTTCTCCAACAGCTCCGCTGCGGCCCTGGACCATCCAATCTGGATGGTCCGCGCCGCGGCCACACGGTTGGCCGCCCTCAGTGGGCATTGGGCCCATACCGTTGCCCATACCCTTGATCGAGAACTTGACGTCCCCGACCCGCACCTCTTCCGGGAGGCAGCCACTCTCCCTGGCAATTGCCGCCGCAATATCTGTGGTCGCAAGGGAGCGGTACAGGCCCCTGAGCCGCAGCTCGGCCCTTCTGATGGGGCAAGCTAACCTCACCCCATCATCGCCAACGAATACGTGACGGAGGTCGAGCATCAGGGAATCTGCCCTTTGCACGGCGGTCGGGCCCTTCTTTTCGCCCGACCCCGGCAGCTCGACCACCATCGCGCCGGTGGCCGCCTCCCGAATCCTGAGGGAGTCGATCCCTAATTTCTGGAGATCGACCTCCTTCCGTGCCCTCGCAAGGGCCTTCTCGTATCCCCCGTCAGGGCACGTTCGCTTAGTCACGGCCGCTGTCCGGGGGAATCTCCTCTTGGCAGCTCCCTTAGGGGGCTGTCTCTTGCTCTGCTCCTGCTGTCCCCCTTTGCTCCTAGGAGCGGGGGGGGGGCGCGAGCAGTGAGCATCTTCCGCCCATTGGGCTGGGCCGGTTGCCCGGTTCCAGCCCTCTGGGCTCTCCTTTTCCTCCGTCCCACGACCCAGGACCAGGGTTCGTCCTGGCTCCAGGCACGCGGTGGCGGAGGGGGGCCCCTGTTTTGCGATGGCCGCTGGGCGCCACGAGGGGGCGGCATTTACCGGCCCCCCGCGCCCGCACGCGGACCGCACGGAGGAGGGGGTGGGGGAGGAGCGGGCCTCGTATTACTCTTCCCCCCGATCCGCGCTTTCCCTTTTTTTTTCTCTTCCTCCTGCCCTGTCCCGGCGCAGAAGCACCGGGAGGGAGGGGAGGAAGTCTTGCACCGGCGAGCGGTAGGTCGACGCGAGAGGCCGTCCAGGCCTACCGCGGCCCAAAGCCGCCCACAGGTCGACAGGGCGCCAATTTGTTCGGTATACCAGTCATACTAAGACTTGGCGCCCTCGTCCACAATCCCAAGGAGATAGTCCTCCGGAAGGAGGGCCGATGTTCCCCTCAAAGGGGGCCTCATGGCCACACCCCCCCGCGAACTCCCCCGAACTCCACCCAAAGTTTGGGACGTAGGTCCCACACCTCCCCGTATAACCCCCCAATCACACGTTGGGGACACAGGTCCCATAACCCCCCTTCCCCGTGGGGACGTTGAGGACCGCAAATCCCCCACTAACGGTCGGGGACCCGCTTTTCCTGTAGACGCTCCACCCTTACAGGGTGGTTCACAATTTCGACCGACTTCACCCGAGGGGCGCCCCGCGTTCTTTTGCGGGGGGCCTCCTCGGGCGAGCCGGCGAGAGGCAGCCTGACGAAGGGCTTAGCGCGGCGTACCGCTTCCAGCTCAAGGAATGGACCTCCTTTTGGAGACCTTCATTCCTGTCAGCCAGGGACTTCAAGTCCCGCCGTAGGAGGGCCACCCTTACAACGGCGGCAGCATCCCTCAGTTTTCTCTGTAAGGAGCCCTTGAGGTCGCCAGAACAAGCGGCAATCCTGTCGATCGCCGCGGCTTCCTCAAGGCTCCTCGCAGTTACGTCCGTGGGTGCGAGGCCCAGCTCCTCCGCGCACTGGGCCTCGTACACCCTCAGCTCCTTACTCAGAAGGGGGGGGGAGGGATGTTCTCCGACAGGGCCTTTTTAGTCCTGTTCTCCCTGTCCCTTTCCTTCCGGAGGGCGGCCTCTCGTTCGCGCTTCTCGTGAATCCCCACGTGCTCCCCGGTGGTGGGGGTCTACCCCTCCCCCTCTTAACAGGGAGCCCGCCGGGGCCCATCTCGGTGAGGAACTCCTGCGAGCCCTCGCTACCGCTAGCGCTAGCATACGGAGTCCCCACCGATGATGATGCGGGGGTCCGGCTGACGCTACCTTCCTTTAACGCGCTCTAAGCGCCTGGGCTTCCCGGGTGTGTAAGGCTCACTCACAGCCCGGGATTGGCTCTCGTCCCTCGAATACGGATGTTGTCTCGCAGCAGAGCTTGACCTGGCCCTTGTCTTCGTCTTCGAAGAAGACGGTCCAGGCCGGTCGACCCTGACTGCGGTCACCCGCAACACCTTTGTCTCGGCGATAGCTTTTTCGCCCGCGGCGCTCGTCGGCAACACGCGGGTAGCTCATCGTCGGATGACGACGCGGGGGGAGCTGGGACTACATTCAACCGGTGGTCACATATGGAAGTGAGACATGGACCCTTACGCAAGATACCCGCAGAAAAGTGGACTGTTTTGAGAGAAAAGTACTGAGAAAGATCTTTGAGCCAGTGAAGGAAGGTGACGAATGGCGGTTGAGGAAAAACCAGGAGTTAGAGGAGCTGCTACGGGAACCCACCCTGTCGGCACATATTAGACTGCGACGGTTAGGATGGTTTGGGCATGTAACGAGGATGGACAGCAGCAGAATGGCCAAACCTACTATGTCCTATAGATATATTGGCTCAAGACCAAGGGGACAACCCAGAACCAGGTGGAAGGACGAAGTAAGGCTGGACATGCGGGAAGTGGGCATTGGATGGAGTGAGGAGCGAGACGTCTGGAAGAGGAGAAGTAGTCAGGCCAGAGACCACTGGAGTCTGTAGTGCCAATAAAGAAGAAGAATAAATAAATAAAAATTGTTTTCCAAATAATAAAATGTGTTGTAAGCAATTTTCCATATCATTCAGAATCGATGAAAGAAAGAAATGAAGTTAGCACGGACATGATGCAGGTCAGGAACGTCTCCTTCCACCTCTAGACGAATGAGTCTCGATTGCACACATTACCGATCGGACACGACAATATTTCCCAATCGGACACAGGCTCGATCGGACACAGGCTCGATCGAACACAGTCCCGATCGGACACAGGCTCGATCGGACACAGACTCGATTGGACATAGTTCCGATTGGATACATACTGTTGCAATCGGACACAGTCCCAATTGGACACAGGCTCGATCGGACACAGACCCCATCGCGAAGCTAGGTCCACCCTACAATTGTTGTGTGGATGGGAAAATGTATGCGTGGACAATGTGGGTTCCGCCCCCCCTTCGGGGGGGCTCCACTATCAGAAAACTAGACATATAGGTTTGCGTCGAACCTCGCTTCGTGTGGAAAGTTGTAAATCTATGTGGAACCTTACTTCGCATTAAAAAGTATATGCGTGGAGACAGTATGTTTCGCCCCTCTACAGGGGGCTCCACTTCCGGAAGATATAACCTAACCCAAACCTATATATTTTTGATATACTGTGTCCGATCGGGATGGTGTCCGGTTGCAACCATATGTGTCCGATCGGAACTGTATCCGATTGGGTCTGTGTCCGATCGAGCCTATGTCCGATCGGGACTGTGTCCGATCGATTTTTTTCATAATTTTTTTCTGCGCGTTTATAACATACTGCTCTTTTAAATCATTTTCTACTTTTAACAATAGTTTTTCAAACTGTGTTATTTTGTCATTTGTGATTCCCTTTTTGTGTTTTTTATTTGAATATTTCAGCCACCCAAAATCTCTTGCTGCATTTCTATTTTAATTTAATTTTAATTTACATCGCCAGAATAGTGACATTTTATAATATATTTTTGATTAATAATAATAATAACACACAGACACATCTATTATATAATAAAATATATGAAATAAATATATATAATTCTGGACAACAATATTCTGCGCAGAGGCTTAACGTTCGACGCTCGACGCTTGACGCTGCCATGTAAAGGCGCCTTTACACGAGGAAGGCACGCGCAGGCGCAGGGTCAGCGCACATGGTTTTGTATAATCGTGGTAGCCTAATAATTAACTACCAAACATTGTAATTAGACTACCAGTCACCACCAAACGATTGTCTTTCAATTAAGACCAATTTGAACAAAATTGGTTGATAAATAATATATTGGTCCGGCTAACTTTACAGCTTCCAGTTAGTCATCCTCACTACCTAGTACATGGTTTTTTTACTTATTGGATAAATTATGGACCACCAAACGTTGTAAATAAAGCATTCGTGACCACCTAACGATTCTGCATCAAATAAGCCCTCATTTAATCGATTAGACTGAAAAGTAAAATATGTCCGGCTAACTTTATATCAAAATTTTAATTATTTAATTTGAAAAAAACGATTGACCACCAAACGTTTTACTTAGGCTACCAATCACCACCAAACGATTAGATAATTTTATTAAAAAGTTAAAGTGGTCCGGCTAACTTTATGGAGCTCTAACTTGCCAGCTCGAGATTTCAAGGATCACATAGCCACGCTACAACCCAAGAGAAAAGGAGACAAAAGATCATATACCTGTCTCCTGTATCCCGAAGCTGGCCGAGCCGCCAAGCGTCGAGCGCACAAGAGTTCATGCTTTCGTGTACGTTGCCAACCTATCCCCTTCATGCTACTGCGTGCTATTGCGTCTGCAATCTGACATATCTGGATATAATATAGCAGAGAAAATGGAACAAAAATCGAGTATTAATTGCTATTACGTCGTGACTAGAGTCCTAGATCTAGGTCTAGATCTAGATTTATAGCAAATATCGAGCGAAGTTTGCCATATCAGATCTGGCGGCAGAAATCAAACATGGCCTGCCGTTACAACGTGACGGCAGAAACGCAGCAAAATTGAGTATAGCCTACTGTCACATTGTGACGACGAAAACACAGTAAAGATAAAACACGCCTGCAAAGCATAATTATTAATATAGATGCAATAAAAATTAAATATTATAAATATTATTATATAAATATTTATGATATTTGTAAAAAGACAGAAAAAATAACTTATATCAACGCGAACTAATAATTATGTCAAAAATTAGATTACTCCATTAAATGCTCATACACTATGGTTAATTATGTGACACAATGTCTCTTTGTGTCTTTTTGCTGAAAAGCATTCAATAAGGAAGGCTTACTCCATTATAGAGCTTGCTGGGAGAAACCCCAGCTCATTATGTTCATGAGAATAGTTTATAATAAAAAGTTTCCTAAATGTTGGAAGAAATAAAAGAATGTGAAAAGAAAGTGAAATATCCAATTGTTTACTGGACTTCATTTCATTAAACTTTTTTTATCGAGGAAACTAAAAAATGATGTTTACCAAGTTCACAACATTGAAAGATATGAAGCAGTATATTATTAATGCATATCCAACAATATAATACATCGCTCCATATTTTCATTAATAACATCATGTATATGTTGTAAAACATACGAGCATTATTAATGTTACAATTTCAATATATTATCCCAGATAGCAAAATGCTAGCAGTATGCCAGCAATATGCCAGCCAATTCAATCATGACTTCGCAGCAGATTCTACTCTGCTGCGTCCTCATTAAGCTTTACTTCTGGCAGCACAGCTTGCCGATATAATATAACAGAGAAAATAGAGCAAAAATCGAGTATTATTTGTTATTACGTCGTGACAGCAGATATGTAACAAATATCAAGCGAAGTCTGCCATATCAGATCTGACGACAGAAATGCGACAGAAATCAAGCATAGTCTGCCGTTACAACGTGACGGCAGAAATGCAGCAAAAATCGAGCATTGCCTGCTATCACAATGTGACGACGAAAACACAGTAAAGATAAAACACGCCTGCAAAGCATAATTACTAATATAGAGACAATAAAATCTGGGTAAAAGCATAGTTATAAATAATTAATTAAATATATAAATTTAAATAAATGATTAATTTATTAATAATTCGTAAATTTCAAGATTTGTATGGAAATTGAACTCTTTATTTTGTTTCAAGAAGTCAATTAATTTTCTAATTATCCACTCGGTTTCCAAACTTTTAGTTTAATATTCTGAGTCCTTTGTTACAATTCAGAAATTAAGCTGATAAAAATAGATATTATGACTCCTGTACACAGGACACAGGATGTGGCAACGCTTGCCGTGTCGCCGTATTCTGTGTGCAGGAGCCATTACATATTTTTAATCTTGTTAACCGCGCTTTGCGATCTTTATATTTGCCTATAACAGAAACTTGATTACGAGATAGATACGTCATATAGCGGTAAACGAAAGAACTAACTTGATACAGCATATCTTAATATTGCTGTGATTCTACCATTTTATGACAACAGATCATGCTGTGTTTCTGCTGTGTTTTTGCTGTTTTCTTTTGAAATGGCAGCGCATGCTTAATTTTTGCAGCATTTCTGCCATTACGCCGTACTTGCAGATAAATTCGATTTCTAACGATATTCTGTCGATATAGCATGATGTGTCATGTTATGTTCAGTTTTTATTTCGTTTCTGTTGACATATTGTGCCAACACGTAATGCTTTAAATCTACTGTTTTTATGCCAAGAATTTCTGCTTAAATTTTGCAGCATTTTTTGTAGCATATAATGATGCAGAAATTGTTTGTTTTCTGTTACATTTCTGCCGGCGCTAATTGAAATGGCAAATCATGCGCGGCTGCTGCCAGAGTTCTACCGATATAATATGTAATGCATAATTTGCAATACATGATCGGGCAAACTTGGCTATCTAGGATATTAATGTTAAAAATTATCACTTTAAACTATCAAAGAAGAATAATAATAATATCATTATATGTATTATTATAATCTGTTTATGCTTTGCAGAGACACATATAGGAAAAATTAGAATATAGAAAAAAAATATATAATTTTATTTAAAAAAATGTTAATGACAAACATATATAACAAATCTTATGACTTGATGTGCTTCCGTTTCCTCGCAGGTTGGGCCTCTGTTATCTTCTGTTGTTAATGTCTTTGATGTTCTGAATCATCAATTCTATGATAATCCTCAGACATTATCTTGATCTTAAAATCTCGAAAAAATAGCCTTAAGCAATTTTTTTCTTTATTACCATATTTACCCCAAAAGAGGCAACTTTGTACTAAACAATATTTTCCTATTTCGTATTTAAAAGAAAAACAAAAATATTTAAATATTGTATTATTTTATAGATGTTTCAGTCTATATAATGAAAACATCGTTTAATATCGCGATTGTTGCATAAGAGTAGGCGCGAATTCTTAGCAAGAAGAGTTTTGCAGTCAATATTAAATCAATAAATTGATACATATCAAATAATCCAGATTAATTAACAAATAACATTTGTTAAGACAGTTTTTGAGTTATACAAAATGTAAGATACATAATATCTGATAAATACATGTCATATATAATTCAAAATTGGAAGAAAATATAGTATAAATCCGATAGTATAAGTCCGAAATTCAATTATTGCTAATGGCGCATTAGAGGATTGAACCGTTTATTCAACAATAACGATCGCTATATTTGAAAAAATGCTAATGCAGAAAAAGGTATAAACATTATATAACAATACCAAGCGCATACGCTCGCACGCACGCGTGTACATATACACACACAATATTATCTCGCTTCATGAATGATTTTTTCCTTCACTTTGTGACACTGACTTGTAACATCCCTGCTATTTTTCGAGCGAATAGATTTTTTTACTTGAATAAGCTTTATTTTACTTGAATATAATTTATATATGACAGTAATAAATCATTCATGAAAAAGTTATCCAATAAAATCTTTGCATATTTTATTTTATCTTTATGAAAGTGATTTTAATGGATTTTTGAAATATTTTTCTGGTTAAAATAACCAGTTCAATCAAACATCTCAGATAATTTACAAAAAAAATATCCGTTTAAAGCGATTTTTAACAAGATAAAATAGAAAATGTCAAAATTTTATTATATAAAATGACTTATGTATAATCTAGTATTGCCATATGTATGTCAGATAACAAGTAAGAATACTCCGTCGCTTCAGAAATGAGAGTAACTCAGAATCATAAAGTAAAGCGAAAAATTGCTTGCTTGTGTAAGTGTTCACGCACGCACGCACGTACTCGCGCATGTACACCCATCACACGCACGCACGCCTATCACACGCACGCATGCATACACCCAAAAGATGTCCTATCATAAATGAATATACCTTTTAATATTTAAAATTGAAACTAATGGAGATATACCATTATATATAGTATATACACACAGCCAAATTGTAAAAGATTTTTCTTCTCGGTTTTACCTGCTCTACCTGCACACGACGGATGATGCGATTAACTCCGGACACCGGTATATATCAATGTATATATCAAATTAAATAGCTCAAACTAAACTCTTTTATAAGTATAGTGGTTACTTACAAAATCTTTTTGTATTAAAAAACAAAGAGATATGCATAAATTTTATACAATAATATACAAATTTCGATAGAATAAAAATTGTATCATTTTTCAAAGCAAATACAATGATGTATAATTCAATGTAATTATTTTACATATTATACAAGTTTTGTCGTCTTGAAATATCAGAAGTAACATCTATTTTTTCAATTTCGATTCTGCGATATAATCAACTTGCGACTCCTACATTAGAAAGAGTTTGACATGTATTATTCTGTCATTTGATTGATCATAATATTCAATGTTCAAAAAAGTCGGAAGTTGGCCATATCGCAAAGCTGATACTGAAAAGATAGATATCGTCCACGATATTTCAAGCCGATAAAACTCTTGTAATACGTAAAATAATTATATTGAAACATACATCATTGTATTTGCTTCAAACAGTGTTACAAATTTTATTATATCGAAAAAATATATATCTCTTCGTTCCTTAATATAGATAGTTTTTATAAGCTATCACTACACACATAATAGAGTTCTATTTGAGACATTTAATTTCATATACGTAGGCAGTCCGATAATAAAGATACAGGCATTGATTATATGTAATCTGTGCGCACAATCTCGAAGTCACGGATATGTATTGTTACTTGAAAGGAGTATAGTAACCGGTGTTGTTTTCCATCCATTGGTCAATGTTTGTCAAGCGAACGAAATTGCCGATGTGATCAAAAATTATTCCAAGTTCGAGATGCGTGCAATCGTGTAATGCGTTATCAGATTTTTACAAGCTGAAAATATGAATCAGAGTGAGATTCATCATTAGGTTTATAGTGAATGTTTATGACCAGAATGTTTTAAACTGAAAAGAAGTGCATATGTGGTGCAACAAATTCAAAGATGTATATATATGTATATGTTATGGTCTATCTCCCTTATAATTAATTTAAAAGATAAAAGGGAATGTCCAATTATAGGAGGATATCTCTTGTATACATGTACAGGATGTCCGGTAATAACTCGCACGAATAGACCAATTTTTTAAAACTAATTTTTTCATTAATTATTGCGAAAATCGAAAAACGGTAGAAGACTTTCCTATGCGGTTTATTAACTCATTCTACCTATATGACAGATGATACGATTATTACCGAATATCCTGTATATTAGTGCATGCACATCCGCACATATATGTACACACATATGTCCCATACACTTGTACATACGCGTACACGCGCATATGTATATACACTTAATGTACATGTAAATCTGTGTGTATATGTGTTACATATTAAATTATACAAAGAATTTGTCACTGAATGAATTACATGGAAGTATAAATCAAATGTATACATATCTGCCTTCTCTTATAATTTCTTTCTTTTTTCTCTAAACCACTTGAAAATCTTCCTGATTCCTTTGATACTTCTTTTCAGGAGTCGTTCTTCGTTAGTAATTGCTTCCAAATTATTTATCCTTTTTCGCATCTGCCGCGCCATATGACGAGCCCTTACTTATTTCTGACATTCCGAGCGTTTTGTACATTAGCAGATAAACTGTAATTCAATTTGTTTCCATGAACACAAAATCATTTTTAAAATCTATCAAAATGTTTTGTGATTTAAGATCATAGTACATAAAAAAATAAAGGAAAAAAAAGAAACTGTAGAGTTTCTTAAGCAAGCAAATCGAATAATCGCAATCCAGTTGTTCTTAAATATAAATTTAATTAATCATGTGTTATATCAAAAAAGTTATAAATTAAATTAATTTTTTTAAATATAATGATTACTTCTTTCAAGTTAACATACAAACAATAATGTAACAGTAATGATTATAAATAATGATACATAAAAGTTAATATGAGGATACTACTTACATAAAAAGATAATTGCAATTCCGATGAGAAAATAGATAATCGACCCAGATAGAAGAAGCCTTAGAAGGTAATACAACATTGGTACAAGAACAACTATCGCCCAGAATATAGTGTTAATGAGGGAATAATATCTCCTTTTCAGCATGAACGAGTCTGTCCTAGGTACTCCGCTCGTGGCAAAAAAATCGCCGGTCTTATAAAAACTCTCTGTCATACGATCCTACAAAGCAGAGTTTATCTAACGTTAGTGTATTATATTGATTGAGTTGATGTAAAATAAAAAGTGATCTTGGCGCATTATTTCATTCAATATCATAAACTTGTAAAGCCTTATTATTATACTCATTAACATTTAAAGAAACAATCCTTTTATTTGTAATGTATGTCTTTCTTTTATATTAAAATACTTCAGTTAGACATGCTCGATTTAAATCGTTCATTGATAATGACAATATATGACTATCTACTATTATCTTTTGTGAAATTACTCAGAACTATTCGATTAGACATTTATTTAAATTCAAGAACCATTAATATACAGGGTGTCCCAGGGTTAATGCACCATCTACTAATGACAAATTTTTGAGATCATTTTAAGATGATCTTTTCTCGGCAAAAATATCGAGGAATCAATAATTTCCGTGTTATAAGCGATTCAAAAAGAAGGGAAAGTTTCTTTAGTTAATTTCAGATAGTTTACTTTAATAAAGAGAGAGAATTTTAATTTAAGGCTTAGTTACAAAGATATATGATGGAAAAAATTAGGAACTTGCAAAAAATAATGACCTCTCTCGACATTTTCGCTGAGGAAAAATCGTTTCCAAATGATCTCAAGAATCTGTCATTAGCAAGTAGTGCGGTAATTCTGGGACAGCCTGTATAAGCAGATGAAAATAAATAATTTACTCTTTTCATTAAATAAACTTCAGGAGAATAAATACATAATATACAAAAAAAGAACTAATAATATATATATCTAATAAAGTTTTAGTAATAAAAGCAATATATCTTACACGACAAGTAATATCGAGTACTGAAAAGCGATAGTAAAAAGAATGACTTATCACCAAATAATTATGACTTTGATATATCTCCTAGTTCTAGTTTTATCTCTTCATAAAGCCAAAATCCTTGATCTCAAATAGATTAGAAATTCCAAAAATAAATGTCTTCTCCAAGAGATTTCACTCCCTGTGAATTTTTTCTAATTCGCTTTAAAAGCTGTAGAAATAAAACGCAATAATTTTACATGTGATTTTATAGATATCGAATCGGTAGCTCCAGAAAATGACGGCGAAAAGCTCTGAAGCTTACCGGCGCCGACGCCTGGAACATCGATCCGAAACAAAGATATATGATGGAAAAAATTAGGAACTTGCAAAAAATAATGACCTCTCTCGACATTTTCGCTGAAAAAAAATCGTCTCCAAATGATCTCAAGAATCTGCCATTAGCAGATCGTGCGGTAATTCTAGGACACTCTGTATATTGAAAAGAACAGATTATTGATTGTATAATCAGTGTTATATATGATATTGTATATCTTTACTAAAATAGTATTTTCTCTACTCAATATAATAAAAAATGTACACATAGTATACTTTTTGCTGATAAAGCTTGTGCAGCCATTCAGCAGCAGCCTCTTCTCCTTCTGGCACTTCTTCAATGGGAATTCTTTTGGCATACATATGACCCTCCAGTGATTTTCCTAAAAGGAGGTTCTTCATGGTCGGTTTTATTGAATCAGATGGTTTGAATGCTATTTGAATATCATAGATGGCTGTTGCTTTGCCTCTCATGTGCGGAATGCTGGCAGTAAAGCCTTTTGTACGTGGTGTTAAGTGATATTTTAATACTGGTAGACCTTTTTCAATGGCGAATTTTTGACTGGCTTCTAATTTTTTTGATGTAAAGCGCGTACCCTCGGGATAGAGCAAAAGCTATAATCAATTCATAGTTATTTTTAGATGTTAGCAACGAATTATTTATTATTATTACTTATGTTTATTATTTTTTAAACATTTAAAATAAATCATCAAATATATATACATTTGCACTTACAATTAGATGAAAGAAACGAAAAGACGTACCCACATCGTGTCAGGATATTCGACCAACTCCTTAATTTGATTCTTAATGTTTTCCTTGTCTTTCTCCCAACTCCTCTCAAGAAAGATGCTCTCAGCAAATTTCCATGCCCATCCCAACGTTGGAATATATTGTATCGATTTCTTAGCATATGCTTTGCAATTCTAAAGAATAAAAATTAAAAAATAAATATCTTTTTAAAACAAATATGGTGTGTAAATTAAGTTTTCTTTTGTAAGAAAATACTTACGCCTAGTAATCTCACGCGATCGCACAATAGCCAACCTATCAACCAATCAGTTTCATAACTATGATTCATTAAGAGGTAGCCATGTTCATTGCCGAAATATTTGTCAAAATCCTTCTTATCTATGTACAATATCAGGTCTGATCCTGCCCACCATTCTGCCATAAATACTAACTCTAAAAGTAAAATTCAAAACATTAATATCTTAGAAATAAATGAAAGACTAAAGTAATTCAAGAGATAAAATAAACTTACGACAATAGAAGGAATAACAGAGATAATAATTAATCTTGCGATACAGATACTTGGAAAAGGGCCTTAGTCCAAAATATAAAACGCATTGGAAGAAATTTATTATCAAGCCAGATGTAAAAAATGTAATAGCAAACATAAGATGTATCACTGATGATTGTTTCATGGAGGTGAGTACTCCCATGGTGATAAGCAAATAGTATTAAACTGTACACTTTATAGAAAACATAAATGTTCACTTTTTCTACCTGCAACAAAAGCATACAGACCAGTTTTTTAATTAATAAGATAAAATTATATTCACACACACACATCTACAAAAAAAAAAAACCTTTAATTTTTTTCATTTTTGTTAAAATTTAATTGTTGCAATTATCATTATATTCATAATAATTATGGTGGAAGACCAATGGACTTAGAAATTTCAAAATGGTATCTTATGATAATAGATAACTATATGTGCAAGTATTTACACAAGCGAATATATAAGAACTTGCCTGAGAATGAAAAAAATTATTGTAGCGTTGTTATGTACAATTTTCTGATGTCTGGATGTTGTCATACAAATTGGCATTATATTACATTGCTTTAATATCAATTGGCTCATCATTTAAATTCAGTTGATATAGGTGTAATAAATATATACAGTAAAGAAAAATTATAGTTTATATATACGTATATATATATATATATAACATAATCAAATTTAAAATTGACTATTTTTTTGCCAGACCACGAACATAGTTTTGCCGAAAGAAAAAAAATAAATATTTTTCGTTATTTTCGTTTGCTAACCGACTCGCGGATTTCGAGATGCTCGCTTGTACTACCGAGAGTGCGGAATGCATGCGCGACGCAACGTCGATTTATATATATATATATATATATTTCAAATGTAGACATACAAGTTTTGTATACAATAACATTTGCTAGAGAGTTTGTTTCTCAGATATAAACAAACAGAATACATTTTTTGCTCTTTAATACATTCTTAAGAGTAAAAAAGCATTAAATTATGTCATTCATGTCAATAATTTGGATGCAAATAAATATTAATTTTTAATCAACTGTAAAGTTTTAATTAACTTCAGTTTTATAATCAGTTTAAATTAATTTTTTAAATAAATGGGCTAGATTAGGTTTATTAATGTTACTAGTAAGAAATCAAGCTAAATGAAAGTAAGATGTAATAAATAAAGCACAAAATCTTTCTTTTCAGTGTCATTTTATTAATAATTCAGTTTTGCATGTTTTGATCCTTGATTTGGACCATCATCAACAAGTGTCACAATATTATATAGAATATGATAGTTGCAAATGATGGTTAGAGACCAAAACATACAAAACTTAATTATTAATAAATTCACACTAAAAAGAAAGATTTTGCACTTCATTTACCATACTTGGTTCTCATTTAGTCCGAT
Organism: Formica exsecta; assembly: GCF_003651465.1. NCBI lineage: Eukaryota > Metazoa > Arthropoda > Insecta > Hymenoptera > Formicidae > Formica > Formica exsecta. The sequence continues at coordinate 30,682 of NW_021848518.1, forward strand.
TTTCTATAAGTAATATTACTCATCAAAGCCTTCAATTTTGCTTTTAAGTTTATTTTTTATTGTCACAAATCCTTAAAATATTAATAATTATAACTGCTACTAATGATATAACAGCTTTTATAAAGCTTGCTTCTTTTTGCTTAAATTTAAAAAGTTGAAAATTAAACTTGTGTTATAAATTTTGATTTTTACAAGTTGAATTACTATAATTATGTATGTATGTCAAAAATATTATAGAAGGAATGTGAGAGAGAGAGAGAGAGAGAGAGAGAGAGAGAGAGAGAGAGAAAGAGTGAGTAAGTGAGAAAGGAAGAAATGTGTCAGATTAAATAAAAACTCAAGTATTAATTCTAAATATTAATTTCTGGAAGAAACAGCAACCATTATTACACACACACACACACACACACACACACACACACAATTACATTATATAATTCCATTTACATTTCTCCTCCAAACAAACCAAATACCATAACAATATCTATAAAAGATCAATATAACTGTAAGAAATAAAACTGATAGCGGCTTAAAAAGCTAATATCATTAAAGATTTTGAGGAAATACTTGGAGATGTCTATATAATATTTGGGACTAATATAAAAGTGATAAAAAAGTAAAAACATATACTTTGTCAACTTATAAAATACACAATGAATTGCAAGCAGCAAACAAATATTTGTTTCTATGTTTTATTAGAGATCCAGATTTACAAAACATATATTGTCATAAACTCTCTAAGTTTTTATTTCTACAAAGTATATATTTCAGCAAAATACATATACATATATATATATATATATATATATATTATATAATACTTTAAATTATTATATCTCCCGTACTATATATAATTCTGGCCACATATACAATGTAGATTCGATTGTAGAATATTTTTCCATGCTATCTGCGAGAACGTAGATTATAGCTCACCTAATTTAGCGTTCCCGGTGAAGAAAAATGCGTGAAGAAAAATTGTGCGTGCCAAAGTGCGTTGAATGTAGAAAGGATCAAAGTGCGGAATTCCAAAGTTCACATTGACAATACGTCAACAATGTGCTTCAATGTGTGCGCCTTGGTGTTTGATTGCTGTTTTATGCCTCATAAAACAGTGGAATCATGTTTCCATGCCGTGCGCGCGAATCCAAATGACAGTGCGATAAAATGAGTAGCTGGCCGTTTGCGTACGACCTGATTAGAATATTACAAAATGGAAATATACAATATCAATGACGTTAATGGGATTAATGGAATTAATTAACACCTATGCACGCCAATGACAATATTTGTTATATCTTGAACTAGTAGAGTCACTATTATATATGCGAGATGTGTAGTGATGATAATCTAGATTCTGCATCTCGGAAAGTATATATAGTGTGTCATGTATGTGTACACACACACACACACACACACACACACACACACACACAAAATCTATATTTACTTACCCCCTCTGTTACTACTCTACTACCGAACTCCAATTGTAAAACATACTGAAACGATATCTGATCAGCTCTGACTCCGGCGCTCCAATGCTAGCTATACTACTAAAGTATAGTCAAACTGTCATACACAGGGTGTGTTCCGATATACACTGCCAGTACTGGCAGTGCTGAAAAATTGTTCCGCTATTAGCACGCAGTGTGCTGCGACAGCATCTAGTTCCATCAATGACGTCATAAATGGTAGCCATATTGCTACTGCGGTTACTGCAGCTCCCGAGGTGAAGCAGTTACAGTGCAACATGGCGTCGTGCAATAAAATAGAATTGCACTATAATTACTGCAAAGTCGTTCCGAAATATAAAATCATAATGCTACTGACAGTGCCAAAGTAATTTCGGAACGTTGCGGCAGTGAACTGTTATGACGTCATGGATGGTTGTAACGCCGGCAAAAAGGGAACACACCCACAGTATATACAGTGCTATGTTCCGATTCCCCACCCAGGTGCACCCGATATTATAGTACATGTCACGTATACTATAATATCGGGTGCACCCGGGTGGGGAATCGGAACACAGCCCAGGGTGTGTTCCTTTTTTGCTGGCAGTGCGACCATCATGACGTCATAATAGTCCTAGTTTACACTAGAGTCCTATATAGGGTGTGTTCCCTTTTTGCCGGCGTTACAACCATCCATGACGTCATAACAGTTCACTGCCGCAACGTTCCGAAATTACTTTGGCACTGTCAGTAGCATTATGATTTTATATTTCGGAACGACTTTGCAGTAATTATAGTGCAGTGAAACATAATAACAACAAACATGGACAAGCATCGTAAATTATCAATTTGCTTAATAGCATTAGAAATTTTAAATGAAAGCAGTGATAGTTCTTCCGAAGAAGAAGAATATAACATTACATCTAACAATTATTACATCTAACAATTCTATTTTATTGCATGACGCCATGTTGCACTGTAACTGCTTCACCTTGGGAGCTGCGGTAACCGCAGTAGCAATATGGCTACCATTTATGACGTCATTGATGGAACTAGATGCTGTCGCAGCACACTGCGTGCTAATAGCGGAACAATTTTTCAGCACTGCCAGTACTGGCAGTGTATATTGGAACACACCCGTTGTTGTTCACCGAAAGTTAAACAAAGACAGATGATGCTCGCGAGCGTTGCGGTCGTTAAGTGGAACGCGTCCTATGTTGGTCCCGTAATGAATCCTACGTGCAAACCAACCGCAACCGGCGTACCATAAGTGAGAAAAAAGTATATTTGTCAAGCGACGCGGTAGCGTCCCGACGCCAAGTAATATTATTTTCTAAAAAAAACATTTTAAATATCTTTGAGACATTTTTAAGACATTTTAGATTACAAATGGGCAGCTGCGGGACCAACATGGCGATCATGGGAAGTATGGAGGGGGTAACGATGCTTCTCTAATTATATAGGACTCTATAGTTTACACCGATATACTTTAATACCTACTAAATACTATACTGTTGTTACGTCTCTCTCGACAATGTTCTTTTCTTAGGTCCAATTTCACTAAGTCCGGTTAGATGAACCGACGGTTAAAATTAACAGGGTTCCAACTGAAATGATATGAATGCTTGGTTTTCCTTCACCTCTATTTTCTGTTGGCCACCCTGCTAATTTTAACCGTCGGTTCATTAACCGGACTTGGTGAAACTGGCCCTTACCACAGTATATACAGTAGCGCAACTCTCCCGATTTTGTGTTGACCAAAACGGAGTGCGCATGCGGGAAATAAGTAAGTTGGCCAGTAAGGGCCACCGCACAAGCTTTTCCGTAATGCATTATGTTACGTTAAGTACTGATTCTAAACCTAAACTCGTACGTAATCTAAATTAGCAGGGTGGCCAACAGAAAATAGAGGTAAAGGAAAACCAAGCATTCATATAATTTCAGTTGGAACCCTGCTAATTTTAACCGTCGGTTAATCTAACCGGACTTGGTGAAATTGGCCCTTAGGGCCAATTTTACTAGGGGCAAATTTCACCAAGTCCGGTTAGATGAGCCGTCGGTTAAAATTAGCAGGGTTCCAACTGAAATGATATGAATGCTTGGTTTTCCTTCACCTCTATTTTCTGTTGGCCACCCTGTTAATTTTAACCGTCGGTTCATCTAAGGGCTCGAGCACACACTTTTGTATAAGCGCATAACCATAAGCATAAGGAAATTGATTAGTCCATAAGTATGTGCATAAGGAAATGGACCAATCAATTTCCTTATGCTTATGGTTATGCGCTTATGCAAAAGTATGTGCTCCCAGCTTAACCGGACTTGGTGAAATTGAGCCCCGTAAAGTTAGCTGGACCACTTTAACTTTTTAATAATTAAAATTATCTAATCGTTTGGTGGTCATTTGGTGATGATTGGTAACTTAATTAAAACGTTTGGTAGTCAATCGTTTTTTTTAAATTAAATAATTAAAATATTGGTGTAAATAAGTTAGCCGGATATTTTTAATTTTTAGTCTAATCGATTAAATCGGGGCTTATTCGATGCAGAATCGTTAGGTGGTCACAAATCCTTTATTTACAACGTTTAGTGGTCCATAATTTATCCAAAAAGTAAAAAAAAACCATGTGCGGTTAGGTAGTGGGGATGGCTAACTGGAAACTGTAAAGTTAGCCGGACAAATATATTATTTACCAACCAATTTTATTCAAATTGGTCTTAATTAAAAGACAATCGTTTGGTGGTGATTGGTAGTCTAATTACAACGTTTGGTAGTTAATTATTAGGCTACTACGATTATAAAACCATGTGCGCTGATCCTGCGTCTGCGCGTGCCTTCGTTGTGTAACGGTTCTCGCAGACCAGCGCGTTGACGCGACGCGCGATATCCAATGAAAGCTCTGATTTTTGGAAAACATAAAGCTCTCATTGGACATCGCGCGTCGCGTCATCGCGCTGATCTGCAAGAGCCATAATGCTGATATTACATTCAGACAAAATGTTTGTGGATTGGCAATCAGATGGAGAATTCGGAGAATCTCGATAGAGACTCTAGAAATTCTCTATTCGATAATCAATCGTTACGTTCGACAAACATTTTGCCGTGTGAATGTAATATCAGCTTAAGGATAATATTAAATTTGTCGTGCGACAAACTTTTTAAGCATACTGATTGGTTGCAAAATAGAAAATTTCTTGAATTTCTAGAAATAATTTCTAGAAATTATAATCAATGCGCTTAAAAAGTTTATCGTACGACGAATGTAATATTACTGTAGAGCTATTGGCGTAGCGATTGGCTATCGAGTAAAGAATTTCTAGAGTCTCTATATATGATAATATGGCGAATTCGATTGAATGCACTAGTGCGCACTAATGCGCACTGAGTGCGCACTCTTTCAGTATTTAGCATTCGGTTGACTTGCCCTGTACTGGTTCAGAATTTTATTTGTATTCGGTTGATAGTGCACTAAAAATATGTGCTAGTAAAAATGTGTTTGATTGAACTGCATTATCCCAGTGCAGTGTTATTTGTACGTTTGGTTGAAATACATTGCACTAGTGTAGAAGGCACTGAATTGCACTGAGATTTTCGACAGTGCAGTTCAGTGCAAATTTGAGTATTCCAATGAAAAAATATGGCAGCTAAAATATTATTATTAGATGAACTGTTAAATAGTTCGAGCAGTTCTAGCGATGAAGAAATGATGGCAGTATTAATGCGACATGAAACACAAATTCCGAAAGTTCGGAATATGATAAATATTATAAATGAATATTCTGATAAAGAGGTATTATCACACATAATTTCAATGTATAGTTTAAATATTTATTATATTATTTCATATTTAAAGTATCTCTCTTTGATTATTGTAGGTTTTTCTCTGCTCTCTTGTTGATTACAAGTCGCATATTGCACATGTGAGCACCACTAAAGAAGTTACTAAATGCACTATATTGGGATCAGTGCCTGTAATCGCTCCCAGGTCAGTGCAAATAACCGCACTCGGGTCAGTATT
>NW_021848518.1:37139-41683 GCF_003651465.1 Formica exsecta
AGTGCGCACTCTTTCAGTATTTAGTATTCGGTTGGCTTGCCCTGTACTGGTTCAGAATTTTATGTGTATTCGGTTGATAGTGCACTGAAAACATGTGCTAGTGGAAACGTGTTCGACTGAACTGCATTATCCCAGTGCAGTGTTATTTGTACGTTCGGTTGAAATACATTGCACTAGTGCAGAAGGCACTGAATTGCACTGAGATTTTCGACAGTGCAGTTCAGTGCAAATTTGAGTATTCCAATGAAAAAATATGGCAGCTAAAATATTATTATTAGATAAACTGTTAAATAGTTCGAGCAGTTCTAGCAATGAAGAAATGATGGCAGTATTAATGCGACATGAAACACAAATTCCGAAAGTTCGGAATATGATAAATATTATTAATGAATATTCTGATAAAGAGGCATTATCACACATAATTTCAATGTATAATTTAAATATTTATTATATTATTTCATATTTAAAGTATCTCTCTTTGATTATTAAATTTGATGGAATATACTGTATCCACTTAATATTTGACGCGCTCGTTCCGCGAATGTTTTTTCCTTATATTACATGAAGCACAATTTGCGCGGAAAAGCGGAACGATATGGTAACAAATAAATATTTTTATTCATTTTTTAACATTGTTTTCACTTAATTAATTGTAATTTTCATTAATATGCTTATCTTTTTAGCTTATCTATTGAATATAAGCATTTTAATCAATAAATATCGTTAAAAATTAATATTTTATAATTTTCCGTTCCGCTTTTCCGCTCAAAATCTGCTCCATGTAATACAAGGCAATCAAAACAGACGGAACGGAACGCGGGAATCTGGTTACTATTCTCTTCCGCGTTTCCGCGCTCCATGTAATGGTACCCTGAAACCAATCGCGAGCATTCTGCAGTTTTTGTTACGCTCGCGATCGGTTCCCTTCTCGTTCTACGTTACGCTAATCCGCGTTTCCGCGCTTCATGTAATGGCACCCTAACCGCACTCGGGTCAGTATTGAACTATGCGCTCCAAACATGTGCGTCTGGTAACAAAAAGTTACTAGCCACTGAAACGGAGTGAGTGCACATCAATCGAATTCGCCAATAGTCTAGTATACACCGATATACTTTAAGCCATTTCATTCTCTAGAGGAGTGCCGCTTGATTCTTTTCTTCTACCCGTATATATTATTTATGGGACGTATGTGTTATGTATTTAAACGAGGAGCACACACTTTGGCATAAGCGCATAATCATAAAGCCCGTATCAGACTATGCATTCTCCATCTGATTGCCAATCCACAAACATTTTGTCTGAATGTAATATCAGCATTATGGCTCTTGCAGATCTTTATTTTTTCCGAAAATCAGAGCTCTCATGGAATATTGCGCGTCGCGTCAACGCGCTGGTCTGCGCGAGAGCCATTACACGACGAAGGTACGCGCAGGCGCAGGATCAGCGCACATGGTTTTATAATCGTAGTAGCCTAATAATTAACTACCAAACGTTGTAATTAGACTACCAATCACCACCAAACGATTGTCTTTCAATTAAGACCAATTTGAACAAAATTGGTTGCGAGAAAAACCAAGCATTCATATCATTTCAGTTGGAACCCTGCTAATTTTACCCGTCGGTTCATCTAAAGCGGTGTCTACAATAAGTGTAGTAAACCTTAAGGGGCTCCTAAAAGGTCTGTTTTACCGATAAAAACGCGAATATTAGTTAAAATGCAAAATCTTTTTGTTGATTATAGATATCAACAAATAACTTAGAGAAGTGAGTTTAGAAGCTTTATAAACAAGATTTTACGATGCAACACTTTCGTGCATATGTGTGTGTGCGAGATCAAGGCACAAGAGTAATGGCTCCTGCACACAGGACGCGGCAACGCTTGCCGCGCGGCAAAAAGTGACGCGGCAAACAAAAATAGTATTTCTTGTGTTCACAGAGCACACGTTAAAGATTGGAGTAAGCATGCGCAAACTATGTATAGTTCCTTCGTAATCTTTAATCTAAAAATACGCATATATCATATATAAAACAGATAAGATTAGATAATAATATAAAATAGAAAAGTACATATCTTAATTACAAAATTATTTGTTTTAATTTATCATAAATATGGATGCGGATATGCGTAAAAAACATCGAATATTGCTGTTGGCCCTGCTTTATATAAGAAGAAAGAAAAATAAAAGAAACATTTTAAATATACAAAAAAGAAGATATTGGGTACATCCTATACTACAATTAAAACAACTGTAATAAACCGCTTTCGCGAGGCGGTGACGGATAACTCGGTCGGGATCCGGGGCTCGTGAAAGGGTATCGAGAGACGAACGAAAGTGATGTTAGGTAGAATATAATTTATTGCGTGTTGTGGTGTATATGTACAGCGTGTGTGTTTAGGTGTGTGAGCGCGTATAGGTGTAGGTGTGTATTGGTGTGCGTGCGAGACGAATGACGAGTGAGTGAGCGCGCAAATGTATAATAATAATTAGTTGTGCGCAGAATATCGAATGGAAGATCGTTATGTATGAGCAAATGATACAAGCGTGTGAGTGCGTGTCGGTGTGCAGCGGTGTGCGTGAAGCGGTCGCCTGTACAGCGATACGGCGGTGTGCGGTGTATAAATGATTATAAACGCGTGAGTATGTATGAATCTGTATAATGTAAAATGCAGGATGTACAGCGGTACGGTCGTGTCGGGTGCGGTGCATCTAATGCAATGCCCGGATGCGTTGCGCGGTTCGTGATTTCGGCGGATCGATAGAATATCGATTACGGATCGCGGACCGCGATTTCGGCAGATGCCGTTAGCTACCGGGCGGTAATTTCGGTCGGGCTGGTGGACGGTCCTTCGACGCGTATGTATTGATCGCGTATGTCGATCGGTGTTGCGGTAGGGCGCGGGTCGGCCCTCGGCGCGGGACTTATCGCTCCCGCTAACAGTCGGTCCGTCAAGTGGTGTAATGGTCGGCTTTTATTCGCGTATCGGGATCGCGGGTGCGGATTTCGGGATGCGTCGGCCGACGAAAACTCTCGTCCGTGGTAGGGAACTCCCTTGCCACGAGAATGCTGCCGATGCACACGGTGGACGGAAAGCTAGCGAGGGGCCGAGAACTCTCGGCTGGGTCGAGTACGCCCGATCCCGTATACCTCTTAATTGCGGTGGTGTCAGGATTTGCTCGTAGAGATGCCGCAAACTCTCGGCGGAGGCTGAGTACACCCCCCCGTTGTTCTTTCTCTTAGAAGCGTTATCAGGATTTCGGAAGTTTTCAGACGTCTTACTGCCTCTGCTGGATCGGAAAGGTCTCGTCTCGATAACTGAAAACGCGCGCTATTTACACTAATTTTCCGGCGCGCGCGTCTGCGTAATTCGCGTATTGTTCTAACAATAATATCTCGAAGCGGCGCGCGCGGCTCGGGTATTTTCGGTAACGGTCGGGTCGGTTACCCAAGCGCGTCGTCGATCCGAGATGTTTACGCGCGCCTAAACAGCGGTTTAATAAGCGCGTGTTTCGGTTATGTTTAAAAATGGGCGCTCGGCGCCTCCGCATTTGCCCGACCGGTGTTCGTCAGGCGGCGGACTTCCGGCGGATCGGCGGCCGGGTAACGGTGCATTACTGAGGGGAATGCGTCGTTACACAACAACAAGGAGATTGGCATAATCTTGTTTACGAAATGAGATTACAAGATCAAGAAACATTTTTCAATTATATGAGGATGACATCCAGAATGTTTGATTATATATTATCAAGAGTTGAGCTTTTCATTAAAAAAATAAAAACAAATTGGAGAGTTCCTATTCCAGCAGCTGCAAGATTGTCAATGACTATACGATACATCTAAATATACATACACATACCCAATGAGCAGACAATGTTTTTAACAACGTTTTTAAAAATGTTTTTACAAACATTTCTAAAAACATTAAAATAATGGGTATAAATTGGGTAAAAAATTAAGTCCCCTTTTAGGTTAAGTTTTTAAAAATGTTTTTAAAAACATTTTAAAAAATATTATCTTGCTCATTGGGTAATATTTAAATTTAAATATTCTTTAACTACATGAAACAATAATAAATAAACTACATAAAACATAAAACAATAACAATATATAAATTATATAGTATAAATAATAAATAAATAATAATAAACAAACAAACAAATATTTGTGAAATAACTATTTTCAGTTATTTGGCAACTGGAGATGGACATCAATCCATCGTATTATGCTATAGAACTGGAAGAAGTACTACATCAGGTATAATAAAAGAAACTTGTCAAGCTATATGGGAATGCTTTCACAAAGAAGAATTATTTACTCCTGCACAAAATGGATGGGAAGATATTGCCCATGAATTTCAACAAATGTGAAATTTTACTTCTCCAGTGTCCTCAGAAAGCAGGAAGCACATATTATAATTATAAAGGCTTTCATAGCATCGTTTTATTGGCACTTGTGTCTGCCACATATAAATTCTTAATTGTTGATACAGCGCATACTTCACTTTCGGAAATATTTTTACCAAAAATATGTATTCAATATTATAT
>NW_021848519.1:0-174 GCF_003651465.1 Formica exsecta
TACGTATACTCGAAATCACTTCAACAACCGAAATATCTATACTTGAAAAATTTTGGACGTTGTTCCACCGAGCGAGACGCTTCCGAATTCCATTTTTATCTTTGACGACGTGGCATGCGATAAGCAAGATACGATAAGAGAGTACTTTGCAATGGGTCGACACTCGAGCGTCGA
>NW_021848519.1:269-1401 GCF_003651465.1 Formica exsecta
ATTTTATTTAAACAAGATGGTACAAACTTGAAACATGTATACAACGATCATGTAAATACTGACATGTCTTACGACGATTTTTGCGCATTCTGTCAGAAATGTTGGCAACACGAGTATGGATTTGTAGTGATCGATAAAGACAGTTTACAGACTAATGGACGATATCGAAAAGAATTTAACGATTTGTAATACCGTAAAGTGGTTAGTCGCTATCGATACACCGATCGAGCCACGTCAAAAAATTTTCGTCCGAGCGCAGCATGACGACGACGATTGACAGTGACGATCGTGAGAAGATTGCGAGAGAGATTGCAAAAACGAGCGAACCAATCCGCAAAAAATATCGTTCTTTAAAAACCGGTCAAATGGAGGAAGACGTATGACGTGTTTGTCTCTTTTTAGTTCACTCAGACGTATCGGGACGATGTTCTTTTCCTCAATACTATATACATTGATTGAGATATCGTTGGCAATCAAATTTTTTAATTTGGTTCACAGTCACTGGAAACTCAATGTCCTGGAGATTCAGCACTGTCGTATAATGTGGATACGAAGATTCCCGATCTACTTTCAATTTGCTGGATGTAGAGCGGCGACCACAGACCACGCGAAACACGCATTATCATTAGATTGCACGTTGATCACCGCCCTCTTCATCATTATCGTCCACGGTAATTTTATATGACATCCCGCGCGCAAAGGATTATATTTTTTTATATTTACAGTTAAATCGAGTATTCGCGACAATGCCCACCCGCTATCGCGTTCCTGAAACTCTTCGAGCGATGCTAGAGTGGGCTCGACAACGCGCCGCTCGTACCATTCGCGTAAATCGGATGTGCGAAAGAGTTCATAGTTTCTCGTAGTGATACTTTTATTTGCGTGTTTATCACCCGTCACAAATTCATCATTGAACACTGTATTAATTTTCACATTAAAGTATTTTTTCAGCACGGTTTGCACATGTTCGAGCACAATGTCTTTGGCATTCTCGAAAAATTGACGAGGCTCGATGTGATTATGATTTATAACCGCACCAGTCAATATGCGGCTCTCGAACGCCGTATCGATCTATCGCCAAATCAATCCGTGTTGTTGCGTGCTGCATCCTGCACCCGCATGTACAAAACGC
>NW_021848519.1:5686-8221 GCF_003651465.1 Formica exsecta
ATCGGTTGTGCGAAAGAGTTCATAGTTTCTGGTATTGATACTTTTATTTGCGCGTTTATCACCCGTCACAAATTCACCATTGAATACTGTATTAATTTTCACATTAAAGTGTTTTTTCATCACATTTTGCACGTGTTCGAGCAGAATGTCTTTGGCATCCTCGAAAAATTGACAAGGCTCGATGTGATTATGATTTATAACCGCACCAGTCAATATGCGGCTCTTGAACGCCATATCGATCTCTCGCCAAATCAATCCATGTTGTCGCGTAAGAACTCGTTACGCAGGCGTTTTGAACATCCTGCACCCGCATGTACAAAACGCCTGCGTAACGAGTTCTTCAATCCCTCGAGTCGTGCGATTCGGGCAATCAGCGATTGTCGGATCCCGATCGATAATCGTGGACGTTTGATTCGACTTTGCTCTTCCAACGATTTGATATATTCGTCGCATCGTTGCTCCCACGCAACGTACTTCTCTATCGAATTCACCCTTCCAGATTGCTCGCGCAGATTTCGTTTGGCACTGTTTTCCGCCATATTCCCAAATTTATGCCAAAAATTTTTGCTAATAAGATGCGCTTATTAATAACTCTTGTCTCGGAACTCCTGGCGAATATAGTGACAGGCTGTGCCTTTTAGCATGATTTTATATTCTATCTTGATGTCTCTTTCCATCATGTGTATCATATTTCAACTAAATCTTTATTTCACGGTTTGTCACGTACATTTTGACTAATGTCGATTATTGCATTTTTGTCATCTAAAGATGATGTCAAATCCCAGGTGCGTCACGAAAGTTTCAAATTACATGCTGCTGTCCAAGTATGTTAGTGCAATTTAATCATGAGGATTATCCTTATATTTCACGATTTTGTCATGTTTTGACACGCGCGTTTGAATTCTGATGTCATCGCGAAGCAGCCGTACATCGGCGCTTGAATGCGAGTGTTGTGAAACTTACGTTACGCGATTCTTGCTTGTACATGAAAACGTCAACTATATTTTTTTTATTTGAACTCGAATATTGCGTTAATTATGAATATTTGAAACTGTGTGAGAATATAGAAGCTGTAAATGAGAGTTTCGATCGACTTGTCGTTAATTTGCAAGGTAATATGTTTGGTGCCGAGAAAGATGATGCTGTTAAAATCTTGCGCGACGTCTATGATAAAACATCTGTCATAGATTGCGAACTATTAGCGTATGCTGTGGATGAACTTTTGTCTGAAACCTTGAGACAAGGTGATGTATTTTAACATAAATAAATGTGTTAAAAATGAAAAAAATGATTATGTATTTCTTTCGCTTCCCTTTCTTGCTCGCGCTATCCTTCTGCCACGTTCATACATGCCTCGCGCTATCTCTCTCTCTTCCAACTGCATGTGTCGCGCTATCTCTCTCTCCCAAATGCCTCGCGCTATCTCCCTCATATCCACCGTCTTACGAACGTCGTATCTCACATCATCCACGTGCATGCCTGCGGTGATTACGATAATTACGGCACCCTATTTGAAAAGTCGTTTCTGATTTTTGACGAGGAACACGGGAAAAATAGTAAAAAAAATTTCCGACCAATAGTTTTCGAGATATATCACTTTAAAGTATTGGACATGATAAAATTTTATAAAAACGAACCCAACGATGTTGACTTTGACATATGTTGTCAAGATCATGATCCTGAGTAACTTTTCCTTATATCGTAATCGGCGGTCTCTTATAATTTTTGAGATATTTAAAGTTAAAGTTTAATTCAAAACGAAAATTTGGTTTGGGTTATATAACATAACCCAAAACCAAATTTTAGTTTTAAATCAGAAATAGGTTTGGGTTAGGTTATACCTTTCGGAAGTGGAGTCCCCCCGTAGGGGGGGCGGAACCCATTGCGTCCACGCATATAAATACTTTACAACGCGAAGCAAGGTCCACCCCACAATTGTATGGGTGGGGGATGGATTGGGTTAGATTCGAAACGAAAATTTGGTTTGGGTTATATAACGTGGGTGGGAGATGGGTTGAGTTAGGTTAGTTTTTCTCGGGCTGGGGATGCAGGGAGAGGGGCGACGCCTCTCTTCCGCCCACGCGTACGATTTTTCTAGATATAAATAAATAAATGTGTTAAGAAGATATTTTATAAAACATACATAGTGTTTGAAAATTATATATAATTATATGTAAACAAAAATTAAACAAAAATTAAAATAAATAAAAAATTAAACAAATTTTAACAAAAATATGTCTATAATATGTTGATTATTTTCGAAAACTTAATACAAGCATGTTCAAAATTGAAACATTAAAATTTCGTTTCTAAATTTCGCCGTTATATTCAAACGATTGCCTCAGAAACCAAAACACGAGCGAGAGCAAAAAGCGTTGCGATCACCCGCTCGGTGCGTGATCGCGTTATTCTATAGTGAAAAACCGTGACAAACACCTGGTTCGACAACGTTCGATACCGAAAAAACTTGTTATTCACATCGGCAGAGCGCGAGTTTCCGCGGTCGGTCGATTTAGTCTGCCTACGACAACGATT
>NW_021848519.1:11019-13090 GCF_003651465.1 Formica exsecta
TGCGTACGATTTTTCTAGATATAAATAAATAAATGTGTTAAGAAGATATTTTATAAAACATACATAGTGTTTGAAAATTATATATAATTATATGTAAACAAAAATTAAACAAAAATTAAAATAAATAAAAAATTAAACAAATTTTAACAAAAATATGTCTATAATATGTTGATTATTTTCGAAAACTTAATACAAGCATGTTCAAAATTGAAACATTAAAATTTCGTTTCTAAATTTCGCCGTTATATTCAAACGATTGCCTCAGAAACCAAAACACGAGCGAGAGCAAAAAGCGTCGCGATCACCCGCTCGGTGCGTGATCGCGTTATTCTATAGTGAAAAACCGTGACAAACACCTGGTTCGAGAACGTTCGATACCGAAAAAACTTGTTATTCACATCGGCAGAGTTTCCGCGGTCGATCGATTTTAGTCTGCCTACAACAACGATTCGAGCCGGTCAAAATTCATCGACTTTTCGCACTTTGCGTATTCTCGCTTGTGTCGCGTACGCAGTAGGCATACTCGTCTCAAATTCGGTCCGAATTGTCTCGCATACGATTGCACTCATTTTCTCGCGGCGAGCAATTTGGTCACATCTCAATTCGTGTTCTTTCATTATTTAGTGCTCAGATATTGTGAAAGTTAATTGTTTGGAGTTCGAGAATCGGCGCTCGTTACCCGCATCGCGAATGTCCTCTGCTTCGCGCTAAATTCCATCCAGCGTTCGCGGTCAAGATATCCGTTCTCGCGAGAGTTTCTAGCAAGAAGCTCTTAATCAAGATTTCCGAACCGCGAAAAAGGGCAGTCATTAACAGGACATTTTGAAGATTTCCGTCGGAATCGCGGAATACGTAAAGTCGCGGAAAGTCCCGGAAGCCATCCGGTCATCTTTCAGCTACTTCAAGGACAACCATTACGACGCGACTCAAGTAGCCTATGAAAACGCTCTGGATCACATGGCGGACATCTTTGAGGAATTGGAACCGGTCGTGAGTCCACATCAATCCCTATCCTCGACTAGGCTGCCCGCGGAAGTGTCCGCGTTTTCTCTATCGCATCTTCCCCCCATCAAATTGCCTCACTTCGACGGCAATTACGATGAATGGGAACAATTTCGCGACCGATTTACGACGCTAATTCGTGAAAATTCGGATCTAAATGATTTCGCTCGCATGCATTTTTTATCATCGTGTCTAAAGGGTAGCGCGCAGGAATGTATCGCGAATATTTCTGTAACGGCCGCGAATTTTGAAATAGCGTGGAAAGCGTTGACCAAACGGTACGACGACAAAAAGCGGTTGATAAACAGACATCTCTCGACCTTGCTCAGCTTATCTTCTATCTCACGCGAATCTGCCACCGAGTTGCAGACTCTAAACGACAAAGTGAATATTGCAATGGCATCATTGAAAGCCCTCAATCGAAAACCGAACCGAGGAACTCTGGGAAGATATTGTCGTTCATATCGTTGTGCAAAAATTAGATCCGGTCACGCGCAAAGCTTGGGAACTAAGCATCAGCAATAAAGATGCCCCGCAGTCTCACGAAACTCTAGGCAAATTTATTGAGTCTCGCACTTGCGCGTTAAGGGCAGCCGCCCCCGAGTCAGCCGTTAAAACCGGTGTAAAATCAATCGCAGCCTCGCGAATTCATGCCGCAACCGCATCCGCTAACGCACAATCGCAGTGCCCATTATGTTCAGAGCGACATTTTCTTAATGTATGCCCTGCGTTCGTGAACAAGAATGCGAGTCAACGTCGAGATATCGTTAAACAGCAAAAACGTTGTTTTAATTGTTTAAGCTCGAAGCATTCAGCTCAAGCATGTAGGAGCAAATACACATGTCGAGTTTGTCATAAAAAGCATCATTCGATGCTACACGTTGACTCGGATTCGGGCTCAAGTTCCTCGAAAACTATTATGCCGAATTGCTCGTCGCCTCAACCGTCCGGTTCGACACCGGAAATAAATTCTCTGATCGCCTCAACGAGAAAGCGATCACCCGTCTTATTAGCGACGGCCTGGGTAACGGTGCGCTGTCCGTCGGGTCTTACCTCTGTCGTTCGAGCT
>NW_021848519.1:21489-32636 GCF_003651465.1 Formica exsecta
CTATCCATCTCTTATCCTCCAGCGGATCTACGGATTCGCGTTACACATCGCTTCTCGCTCATCTCTGAGCGTTTCTCTCAGTTTCGGGCGATCTCGTCGAGGTCGACTCCCGAACATATTGGTCCTTCGAGCCGGATAGGAGCGTGTGTGGAGGATAAGTTCGCGAGTGTGTGATAGTCCAATACTTCTACGATGTCGGAGCACGTCGCGCATCAGCAGCAGCTGCAGCGTACCATTGAACGCGCTCTCGAGAACTTCAAAAAACTCGGTAGGAACAATCTCACACCAGCTAAGGTGCGTTCCCGGATCTCAATGCTCAAGGAATACTGGAGTCAATTCTCCAATGGACACGCCGAGGTGTCGCGGAAAGTCCCGGAAGCCATCCGGTCATCTTTCAGCTACTTCAAGGACAACCATTACGACGCGACTCAAGTAGTCTATGAAAACGCAATGGACCACATGGCGGAGATCCTGGAGGAAATGGAGCCAGTCGTGAGTCCAAACTCATCTCTGTCCTCGACGAGGCTACCCGCGGACGCGTCCGCGTTTTCATTATCGCATCTTCCGACCATCAAATTGCCTCTGTTCGACGGCAATTACGATGAATGGGAACAATTTCGCGACCGATTTACGACGCTAATTCGTGAAAATTCGGATCTAAATGATTTCGCTCGCATGCATTTTTTATCATCGTGTCTAAAGGGTAGCGCGCAGGAATGTATCGCGAATATTTCTGTAACGGCCGCGAATTTTGAAATAGCGTGGAAAGCGTTGACCAAACGGTACGACGACAAAAGGCGGTCGATAAACAGACATCTCTCGACCTTGCTCAGCTTATCTTCTATCTCACGCGAATCTGCCACCGAGTTGCAGACTCTAAACGACAAAGTGAATATTGCAATGGCATCATTGAAAGCCCTCAATCGAAAACCGAACCGAGGAACTCTGGGAAGATATTGTCGTTCATATCGTTGTGCAAAAATTAGATCCGGTCACGCGCAAAGCTTGGGAACTAAGCATTAGCAATAAAGATGCCCCGCAGTCTCACGAAACTCTAGGCAAATTTATTGAGTCTCGCACTTGCGCGTTAAGGGCAGCCGCCCCCGAGTCAGCCGTTAAAATCAGTGTAAAACCAATCGCAGCCTCGCGAATTCATGCTGCAACCGCATCCGCTAACGCACAATCGCATCGTCCAAGAAGGGTTCTCCGATTGAAATCGGAAGTTCAAAGCTTCACGCGGAAAAATTGCTCAATTCATCATTTCGCAGATTTCGCGATAAACCGGAAATCGCGACAGAATATCGCGAATTCATGTCCGATTTTCAACGACTTGGGCATATGCACCCCGCGCCTGACACTCAAAGTCAAATCGAGCAACATGTTTATCTCCCGCATCATGGGGTGATCCGGGAAAGTAGCTCTACTACGCGTCATCGCGTTGTAGAGAATTCAAGCCGACGTATTTCCGACGGAAATAAACGCGTTGTCAAACAATCAGAGCCTCTCGTCGAGAAGCTCACTTCTCTCGCTTCGACCGTTCCTCGATCGGGACGGAATTCTACGCGTTGGTGGACGGCTTAACAAAGCCCCGTTGCCATTTCGCTGCGTTGTGTTTCATTTATTGTAATTCATAAGATTAAGATCAAAATTTTCAAGATGCGACCGTCATTCCGCCAAGGTGGGCGGCAAATTCAGCGCGTCAAACCACGTCGCGTAACTTGTCGTCTTTTCGCTCATGTATCTCATGTTACTTGTGGCATGCGCTCTTGTCGTTTACTGCAATTGTTATCTCGATTATTTTGGAACTATCGTTCCAAGGCGGGCGGTATGTTCAAAATTGAAACGTTGAATTTAATCGATAAATTTAAACTGTAAATTCAACCGACAAATCTGAACGGTAAGAGCCGCGATCAAAACCCGAGCGAGAATAAACATCGTCGCGATCAGTCGATCGGCGCGTGACCGCGTGTGGCAGAGCGCGAGTTTCCGCGGTCGGTCGATTTAGTCTGCCTACGACAACGATTCGAGCCGGTCGAAATACATCGACTTTTCGCATTCGCACTTCGCGTATTCTTGCTCGTGTCGCGTACGCAGTAGGCTTACTCGTCTCAAAATCGGTCCGAATTGTCTCGCATACGATCGCATTCATATTCTCGCGGCGGTCAATTCGGTCATATCTAAAACTGTATTCTTCAGTCAATTAGTGCTTAGACATCGTGAAAGTTAATTGTTAAGAGTGTGGAGTCCGAGAGTCGACGCGCGTTAACCGTTACGCGAATGTCCTCTGCCTCGCGCCAAGCAACATCCGGCGTCCGCGTGCAAGATATCCGTTCTCGCGAGAGCCTCTAGCAAGAAGCTCTGCAAGATTTCCGACGCGCGTCGAAGGCAGTCATTAACAGGACATTTTGAAGATATCCGTCGGATTCGCGGAATACGTGCCATCGCTCGCTCCTATTATTCTAAATAAAACGAATAGTTAAAACAATCTGCACTCGACTCTTTTCTCAATCTCCTTATCCTCCAGCGGATCTACGGATTCGCGTTACACACCGCTTCTCGCTCATCTCTGAGCGTTTCTCTCAGTTTCGAGCGATCTCGTCGAGGTCGACTCCCGAACAATATTGCAATAATTAAATGTGCTTAGTGTATGACATCAATGTACATGCAGCACTTCTTTGCCGTAACAAACGCTAACTCTCCACATTACTGCACTAAATTTAAAGTGTAAGTCGAAAAGCACCCCGATTCGTGAGAGGCAAGGGGATTCACGTTCAAAAAGCACCCCGATTCGTGAGAGGCAAGGGGACTCACGTTCAAAAAGCACCCCAATGGGATGAGAACCCTATCATGTCCACGTCGTTCATCATGGGTAGCGCTAAGGACTGATTGATTTTTATATGCATCACTACTTGTAGGGATGGTTTTCGATGTTTCGTTACTGTTAGGGGTAGTTCTCGATTAGGACCTTTTTGCTACAAATTCGCCTCAAAGTTATGCTCATCTGATTTCGCAACAATCGTAAAAATAATTCGTAAAATAGTCGAACCTACCCCCAAAATAAATAAGGGTGATTTCTACCCTTCAAACGGCTTTTGGGCCGATATAACAATATACGTGTCTAATAGTTTTCCATGTACTACTTGTATGCCAAGTTTCAGGAAAATCGCCGTATGACACTTCCCTAGTGTTACTTGTTAGAAGCGTATTAATTTTAATCTTACATTCCATAGTACAAAATAGTTTAATTTTCAATCTATATTGTCAATACATCATTATGAATTCTCAATTGATGATAATAATTTAATGGTTAAATAAAAACTCAATTAAACAAATGTATTTGTTTAATTGTACGTATTTTCAATCTTTATATACTTTATACTATTTTATTCTTAATCCACAGGTCAGATTGCTGAGCCAGTTACAACGGACGAGGTTTGTATAATTTGTTCCAGCTATTTTATTTCTCTAATTCTTATTTATTGAGTATATAAGACTATTTTCCAAAAAATTCCTAATAAATTATTTTCCTCGATCACTTGCAATAGTTACATAGTTATATAATTTAATCTTTATTCCTCTCAGGCTTTCATTACATATTATTTATTATTGAGTTTATTATATTATTGTTAGATATTATTGAGTTTTAAAATAATTAGAAAAACTTGTCTTCTTTTGGTTTAGGCTTTTCCAGTTCAGATTTTATTTATTCTTCCTCGAGTTGTTATTTTTTCGTCTCGTTCATTTCTTTTATATTCTATTTTATCCATATGTTGCGTTTGGCAAACAGGCATAGTCGCAAGCCTTATCATTTACTATCTGCAGCCCATCGTCGTCGTTTGGAAAAATTGGAAAGAACTGCACGTAATGAATACGAATGTATACAACAGCAGAATTTAGATATTGCTAGAGCCGATTCAGATTTTGTCAACAAAAAACAAATTCTTGCGGAACGCAATCAGACTAAAGAGGATGAAATTTTTTTATTTTCTGATGCATCAGTTGATGATCTGCAATTTACTTTTAATGAGATCGATGAAGTATTAAATTCTTCAAACGTTGAATCCGTTAATGAATCCATTTCAGATTATGATAATGCGGTAAATATTGAGTCTCAAAATATTATCGATAATTTTCAAGAACGCCTTGCTGAAACTTTCGTATGCAGTGATATGTCTCATACGCAAATAAACGCTGTTTTACAAGTTGTTCGAACACATCCTTGTTTATCTACTTTGCCAAAGGATGCTGCTGCATATAAACATTTTTTTCTATTACATTCCGCCATTCGAATTTTGGTCAGTTCTTCCTTATTAGAAGACTATCTTGATTTTGCATATACAGCATTAAGGATTTTTGTGAATAGAGCAGAAGATATATATGGTCCAGAATTCCTTTCTTATATTACTCATTGTCTTTTACATCTCGTAGATGACGCGAGACGCTTTGGCTCATTAAATGAATTGTCTATGTTTCCCTATGAAAATAATATGATTTATTTCCGCAAGGTTTGCCGCAAGCCTCATCAGCATTTGCAGCAAATTGTAAATAGGCGATTTGAAAAGTTTCAAGTTACACAAAATCTTGTAAATATAACTGAAGAAGTAGTGCGTTCCAGTAAAGCGTGGGTTAGTCCTGTAGTTTTTGATATCCCGCTAGATAGTCATCAGTTTCAGATCTTAGACAAAGGAAAATTTCGTATATCGGTGCAAAATCAAGATAATACGGTAATATTAAAGAATTCGAAAGGTTGTCTTGTTCAAAATATTATTCTCTGGCGTGAGCATTATCAGTTGGCAGTTAAAGAATTTCGCAGAGTTTTGAAGATTTTTTTGATGTTGGTTTGCCATCGTCTTCAGTAGGTGTCTTTCGATGTTCTTCATTATCTGATGAATTTATTATAATAAATCTTAATGAAGTACGGAATAAATGTTTTCGCATGCCTTATTGGCACACTGAAGGGCATAGGGATCCTATTGTTAATGTCTGGGTAGTTGGAGTTATTCTACATACCAGAGATTAAAATGGCCTTTATTAGGTAGGTTTTCTAAAATTTTTGTTCAGATGAGTCAACAAGGACAAGGAAGAGGAAGAGACACGGAGAAGACTGATAAATTAACATCTAAAGCATTGCAATTGCTGAGTACGGATATTGCAAAATATCGCACATCGCATTCTTAGGAATTGCAACGAAGAGATGTCAAAAACACACAAGGACATATGACACAAAACATGACTACACCCACAACTACACAGAGGCAGACAGTACCATTAACAAAATATCAACATTTTCAATCCCCAGCATCATCATCCCTACATGCTCCATCATCATCATTCTCACCTGCGCAATCATATGAATACATGCCTCCTCCATCAGCACTATTACAACATAGACTCATCTCATCACGCTCTTCTTCACCAGCTGCTCAATCATTCGCACGAAATATTCCTCCAGCATCAAAATCACCACCACAACGCAAAAAAATATCATTATGCTCTCCTTTACCAGCTGCTCAATCATTCGCACGAAATATTCCTCCAGCATCAAAATCATCACCACAACGCAAACAAATATCATCACGCTTTCCTTCACCAGCCACAAATTCATTCACACTAAACATTCATCCACCATCAAAACTACTATCACAACATAAACAAATATTATCACGACCACCACCATCACCTGTACAACGCAATCGTCTATTACCAGCCAGACAAGGACATGAAGAAGAGTGCACAAAAAACGAGAGAACATCCCGTGATATATTGCAATCTCTAAAGTAAGTTTTAAAAATAATTATAACAAAAATAATTGTCCATGTGCATGAATAAAGACATCAATTTCATTTCAGAATGATCACGGCGCAATTATGTCGTATGGAAGGGCGACAAATTTCTATTGAAAAGAAAATTGAGTAAATATTAATGATTTTATTAAGGAACAGCAAGCAACTTACTATAAATGAATTTTTAATCTTATAATTTCATTTTTTCCTGCAGTGAAAATACAACGTCTATTAAACGATTAGTGCGAGAGTCTGCAGTGAGGAGGCCAGTTGTTTGAGATCGCGTCGAAACATTAAAAATTACATCAAATCTAATTTCGCATTGCGGCATGGGCTTAGCAAAATTGTTAAAACATCTTCCAGTTCAAAGTCGAAAAATACCAACAGCTCGACTAATATTATTGTCTTTCAGAGTTTTTGTGATAATAACCGAGCCCATGTCGCAAACAAGTATCAAAATAAGTGCGCAAACAACTTCGACGGTTGAGCGCTCGATATGCGGTACCGACACACGCGAGGCCGTGTAGTAGGCCGTGACGTATAGGCCGCCTGCCTATCGCCTGTGCGAAATTCGATCTCGCGCCAAAATTCATGCGAAGTTTCACGCGGCGGTCAATTAAACTCGGCGCCCCGTTAGAAATTTGAACATCGCAAAGTAGAGTAATACCATTGGCGGCGAGCAACGACAAGGATCGTTGCTCGAAAAATATAAAAGAGGCTGCTCGCAAGGAGCACACACACTCGCTTAGAACGCGCAGGGCTACCGCATACGATTCACCGCTTTTTGATAACCGCTACGTTTCTTTTGATAACCGCTATTTCTTGTGATACACCGCATTTAAGACAACCGCTCGTTTCTGGACAATCTCTCTTTTGGTTTTTTGAATACCGTTGTAATTAGTCGTGCATTGTGATTATTTCTGTGTAAAACTGTTATTTATTCACGTTAATCGACATTATCGTTCATTTTATTATTAAAGACTCAAAATTAGAAAGTCATGAGTGTTTTTTTGGTGACGTCAAGTCCTTCCGCAAATCCTTGCGTTTTGTCGCGCTTAAAATCGAGTCGCTCTCGAACACCAGTTAAGCCACAAGGGATTTCGTTCAGAACCGTAGACGATTTCTTGGCCTTCGAAGAAGTTGACGAAGAAATTTATAATAATTTGGTAATATATTATTTATTATAATTATTTCTAGATATATATTTACACTAATTCAATTTACTACAAACATTTTGTTACATGGGATACTTTGTTTACCTTGGACGGGCCAATCCAGTTGATTGCGCTGCAGAATATTTTCGCAGCGTATTTCCCGAAGATGAGGAGATTTCATCACACCTGATTTTAAATGGAAAAACTGGACCTGGGGGATGCAAATTGCGAGACAGTCGGTTCGCTCAAGCATGTCAAGGTTCGTAAAAAATACCATCCGTCATTGTCCATATTCTACATTAAATATATGATGATAATTAAGGTATTCCTCTGAATTTCTTTTCCAGATGCCATAAACGCCAATAAACATTTTCCCAACTCCAACAACATCGAATTCCACGAAGCTTTGGAGAAGGCTCTGAAAAGCCGATGTAACGATGCATTCCGCCCCCCCCCAGAAATTACCGCCCGGTAGCTAACGTCATCTGCCGAAATCGCGGCCCGCGATCCGTAATCAATATTCTATCGATCCGAAATCACGAACCACGCAACGCACCCGTGCGTTGCCTTAGATGCACTGCACCCGACACGACCGTACCGCTGTACATCCTGCATCGTACACGCATTTACATTATATCTATATTCAATCGATTATAATCAGTTATACATCGCACACCGCCGTATCGCCATACAGGTGACCGCTTCACGCACACAGCGATACACCGACACGCACTCACACGCTTGTATCATTCGCTCATACATAACG
Source organism: Formica exsecta (assembly GCF_003651465.1). Lineage (NCBI taxonomy): Eukaryota > Metazoa > Arthropoda > Insecta > Hymenoptera > Formicidae > Formica > Formica exsecta. The sequence goes on from NW_021848519.1 coordinate 29,193, forward strand.
ATCGTACATTCCACACTCTGCGCCCAACTAATTATTCTTATACATTTGCGCGCTCACTCACTCGTCACTCGTCTCGCACGCACACCAATACACCCGCACACCTATACACACTCACACACATAACCACACACGCTGTACATATACACCACAACACGCAATAAATTATATTTTATCTAACATCACTTTCGTTCGTCTCTCGATACCCTTTCACGAGTCCCGGATCCTGACCGAGTTATCCGTCACCGCCTCGCGGAAGCGGTTTATTACACCTTAAAACCAGAAAATGGCGTTACAATAGGAAACAACGACAAGCCCCTCTTTATGAAGAAAATGAGGAATTCCTACCAAATCGACGCCGGCGAATGGACAGCCCGAAAGAGGACATTATAGGATTCGAGGACATTCAGGAGGAAACTGAAGACGCCAACGAAGTTGAGGAGACCCAGCACATGGAGGGAGCTGAAAACGATGAAATGGACACCCAGCACACGGATGGAACAGAAAACAACGATGTCGACACCTAGAACATAGATACAGTTGAATTGACGTCGACGATTTTGAGGACAACATGGATGAGGACGATGACCAGACTGTGGAGAAGATGGCACAGGACAAAGATCTGCAGGTGCTATTGGGAGAGCAAGAAAACTTGATGGAGGATGGTAAATAAAGAAATATAATAATTTATAGTAATTATATATAAATTATAAAAATTTATTAAATTTAAATTATTAATTAATAAAGGAAAAATTAAAGTTAAGAATAAAATAATTTAAGCTATAGAACATAAAAAAAAAAATTTTTTAATTTTAATATCTTGAATAACAATCAAATAAAAAAATATTAATATTCTATAATAAATCAATTTATTTCATTATTTCAGATATATACGGCGAGACTGGTAAGATAATTCTTTTCGAGAGTCCATCAGACTATTGTTAATGTCTTATATTTTTTTTATTGGAGAAGCAGTATCAAATTTGGATGTGCTTCACAGAGAACGGCGGGGTGGGGCCGTTCTCACCGCTAATCATTTCTTTTTTCAGAGTAAAATATGGAGGGGCAAATTGTTTGGTTGTGCCTCACAGGATAGGGCGGGGATGGGGCCCTTTCCATTTTTCGTATCTGATAAAGTAAAAACACGAACCGATCAATCCCGTCGAGACGCCTATTAAAGAGGAATGCTCAATTCTGGAAAAGAAAGGAAATGATGCATTATTGTCTGCATTGCCGCAAGAGCTTCAATTGAAGAGCCATTTGCATTTTTACACAGGCGAGAAGTTCTCTGAGTATCCCGTTTGCCATAAATCTTTCGCAAATCGGTACGTAAAAAGGGAGACAATAATAATATTTAGCTAAAATATTAGAAATCTTGAATTAATGATATGTATCTTTGGATATACTGTTAGAAGTATACATTCACAAGCTTTAATCTTATACAAACTTGGACATAATAAAAATCTCAATTTTTCTTTATTGAAAATTTTTTTTTTAAATTTTTTTTTAAATAACAAATAAATAAAAAAATAGTAATTTCTATAATAAATTAATTTATTTCATTATTCCAGATTTATACGGCAAGACTGGTAAGATAATTCTATTCAGCAGTCCATCAGACTATCGTTAAGTAGTAAATTTTGATTTTTTGTTTTACCTTGGAGAAACAGTATCAAATTTGGATGTGCTTCACAGAAAACGGCGGGGTGGGGCCGTTCTCACCCCTAATTTATTTGTTTCTTTTTTCAGGGTAAAATATGGAGAGGCAAATTGTTTGGTTGTGCCTCACAGGAAAAGGCGGGGATGGGGCCTTTCCCCTTTAATAATGAATCCTGACGTATGATAATCGTATACCAGAGTGTGACACTTTTAGTTTTCATAAGATTCAGACTCTCACGTACGTACGTATGCACGCATACACGCAAAGCGATTTTGTCCCTCAAGGCGCGTTTGCAGCGCTCATGTATGATTATTCGCTTGAGTGTGCAAATACGCCTTGAGAGACAATGTGTATATATATGCGTGCATACGTATATGATACGTATAAAGCGACGCGGTAGTCGCGGGTCGCGGTACGCGGTAGCATCGCGACGTCAAGATATAATAAGGTTAAGGTTATATAGCAAGAAAATATATTTGGTTCTATCGAGTAAGTAGATTGAAATTTTGTATATATATCTGCTTATATATGTCTGCTTATATATGTTTATTTATTGTTTTATAAGTATATTATTTTTTGATTATATCTGAATATTGTCTAAATTATAGCGCTTATTTGCAGGATAAAGCAAAATCAATCAATCCTTTCAAGAAGGCTGGTATACTTTTAGCTGGGATTTCTTCAGCTGGGGTTGCATACGGTCTTATACCGCAGAACTTTGCTAAACAGCGTAACATATTGGGTTATAGAGATTTGGCAGTAACAGACAGTAAGTACAATATAGTAGCACATATAAAACATTCAGTAGCACATATAAAACCAGATATGTAAATTAAATTAAATATTAAAATTCTGTTCTTTTCATTGCACACAGATAGAGGGAAGTGACCATAAAGCACTTAACTTCGGATGGACATAAAAACGATTAATAACTGTCGAAGTAAACGAAATATATACTATTTATAATGGGGTAAGGGGAATCCTTGCTCTTATGTTAAGTGATCGAACTGAAGTTGAATTCAATGTGTTGAATAGCTTGAAATTTGTGAAACACGAATACCGAAAATAAATTTAAACTATAATTATAACTATATAATTGTAGCTTAAATTTATTTTCGGTATTCGGGTTTCACAAATTTCAAGCTATTCAACACATTGAATCACGTGTAATATTATAATAGCATGTTGCAATGTGAGATATATATATTCATAAGTTTTATAAACATTATCAGAGAGAAATCACTGACATTATTACATTTTTGATAAAATCGTAGGAATTTACAAGCAATTGCAACATGCTATTATAATATTACACGTATGCAAAGGAAGGATTAAAATTAAAGTGACATACAAATACTTAGCGTCTTTTTGTTACACCCTGTATATCGAATATTAAAATCCAATCTAAAGAGGCTGATTATTTAAAACTTGTAGACGTGTTTATCTTTGATGAAGCTTCTATGGCACCTCGTTATGTATTAGAGATTATGGATCGAACATTACGTGATATTATGCATAATGATTTATCTTTTGGTGGTAAAATTATGCTTCTGGGTGGAGATTTTAGACAACTATTGCCTATAAAAGAAAGAGCTACATGTAGTAAAATTATAAAATTATCGATAAAATTTAGTGTTTTATGGAAACAATTTAAAATATTTTTATTAACGGAAAATAAAAGTTTTGACAGAAGAAAAAGAATTTGCACAATTTCCCAGATAACCAAGCGTGCGATTCCCGCGCGAGATATTGCTACCGTACTATTACTGTACTACCACGAGATGGCG
>NW_021848520.1:0-6391 GCF_003651465.1 Formica exsecta
ATTTTCAACCATGATTTGAAAATGTGGCCGCACTTTATAAAATGTTGTAATAATGCACTCCCCATTGTTACCCGGCAGTAGACCGCCGGAAGTCTGCCGCCCGGCGAACACCAGCCGGACAGGGGCAGAGGCGCCGAGCGCCCATTTTTAAACGCTAATACAAACGACCGTACGACCATTACACGGCCGCCGTAACCAGAAAGCTCGGAAAACCGAGCACCACCGTGTGCTGCCGTAAAAGCCCGAGCGACACCCGCCAAAACGCCGCGCCGTTTCGCCCAGGGGAGATGACGTGTTTACCGTTAATTACCCGTTCATTATCCCCACCCGGGGGCGAACGACGCGGTTACCGTTAGACGCTCGGGTATATAACGGCAGCATTTTTAGATCCCGGCACCAGAATGGCACCAGAACCTGAATCCGCTCGAGCTGTACGCTCGAGACTTTCCTGATCCGATTCAAATCATTCGCAAACACGACGGAACGTGGGGGTTGACGAGTTCGCAGCCTCCGCCGAGCATTCTCGGCTTCCGAACCGCTTTACGATCCTTCGCAACCCGCGACCGCTTCTCTCGAGAGTTCACGAGAAACGGTCTAACTTCCGACCGACCCGACCATACGGACCGTGGGCTGGCGAGTTCGCCACCCCGTTGAGTTTCCTCAACTCCGTTGGTCAATCCGTACTCCGCGTACGAACAAGGGATAGCGAGTTCGCTGCCCGTTCGAGATTTCTCGATATCGCACGCATCCCACAACATCTGGGAATACGCGACGTAAACATTATCGCGGACCGTAGACGCAAAAAAAACCGTCGCGCCGGTTTAAATCGACTCACGCGTTTTTGTGAACCAAGCGCCGTCACAACAAACCGACCATGCGCCACACGCCGTCTACCTGGCATGTTTATATCCGCTTTGCGTATACAACACCGCATCTCATTGTTAAACTCGCGCGATTCATAACAACCGCGCCCCGCCCGTCGCACATTACTATCCGCCGCGCGCCCGCTCCGCAGGGGAATCTCTGTATTCTTGACCAGTGTCGATAGAGGCCAAATAAAGTAATATTCTTTTAAATTTTTTAATCGTGTGTCTCACCACTTTCTACGTGCCCTGATCACGACCGAGTGAATCGCCGAGCTCGCGAAAGCGGACCCGTTACAATGTCTAGATATTTTATAAACGGATTATGTAATCTGGCTACGACATATACATTCAACAAGCAATATCGAATTGCTCGAGAACGCAACAAAATGCGAGATGAAAGAAAGAGAAAGAAGGAGAGAGAAAGAGAGAAACCGGAAAAGAGCGATAAACATTATACATGAACACGCGTTCGCCTGTATAATTACCAGTTTATCACTATTGAAAATATGATCAGCCAAACTTTCCAAATATTCCTTCAATGCTTCCATTTTCCAACAATTTATTTGTCACAAATGTATTAATTGACGATTCACTCAAGTATAAGCGCTCAGTTTTGCTAATACGAGGTCCGATAATCTAAAGTACTCGCAACTGTCCGACTCGCGTATAGATACCCGGAGTGCCTCGCGGCTTCGCGTGAACTTGGCGCGAGACAATACCGTGTCTCTTGATAAGGATTAAGTAATTTTATGATTTACTATTTGTAATAAAATCCGCAATATAATAATGCTATTTTATATATTACACAAAATATTTATTTGGAACATAATAGTGTAATTTTTTAATAAAAATAAAATGCATTTTAATTTTCTTGAGAGAGAATCTATAATATTTCTATAAATGCAAGATTGATTTTATGACAAATATTGGGTCGGAACATAAGTTCGTATCGTTTTTAATAGATGGCGTTTGAACACGTGAGTTCGTTTCACACGTAGCGGAAGAATATGAAATATATACATATTCTGAAAGCTGATATTTCAACGCGTCTTTCTATGCGATTTGTATGTGGATTTGTCAATTTTAAGTGTGTTTATGTTAAAAGTAAAAATGGAGAAAAATAAGGTGCATTTTCGTCATGTAATGCTCTTTTATTTCCGGAAAGGAAAAAATGCTGTACAAACAGCAAAAAAGATATGTGCCGTTTATGGAAATGATGTCATAGCTGAAAGTATTGTTCGCAAGTGGTTCGCTCGGTTCAGAAGTAGCAATTTTGATTTGGAAGACCGAGAACGTTAGTAGGGCTATAGGGCCGGTTCTAAGCCAGGTCCTCTGAGGAGAGGTGAGGGACGGGGAGGTCCCGCGCGGACGAGGGGGCATGACGTCACGCGGGCGGAGAGAGATTTTGGTGGCGCGGAGGAATGACGTCACGCGGGCGGGGGAGCTTATCACGGGAGCATAATCAGCGCGGTGTATTACAAAGGGCGGGTGCCGATGTCCGACTGCTCGATTTACTCGCGAACGCCTTGCGCTATCCTTCTCCCACACCCATAGAATGCTATCCTTTTCCTATTCGCGAACGCCTCCCACTCGGTCGCGCCGCAGTTACATATCTATCTTATATGCGAGGAAGAGTAGCGAAATAATCATTTTGTTCATTTTTTTCATTTTTTAACACATTTATTTATATTACCATACATCACATCGTCTCAAGGTTTCAGAAAAAAGTTCATCCACAGCATAAGCTAATAGTTCGCAATCTATGATAGATGTTTTATCATAGACTTCGCGCAAGATTTTGACCGCAGAATCTCTCTCGGCGCCAAACATATTACTTTGCAAACTCCGAACAAATAGATCGAAACTCTCATTTACGGATTCTAAATTTTCGCACAGCTTCAAATATTCGTGATTAACACAGTGTTCGAGTTCGAATAAGAAAAATATAGTTGACGGTTTCATGTACAAGCAAGAATCGCGCAACGTAAGTTTGATAACACTCGCATCACTTATTTTAACAATCTCAATTGTTAAATCGTTAATCCATATTATAAACATAACCATATCGATATCAGTAAGTAATTCAAACGTAATATTCGTATGTTTTAGCATGGCTTCCCACGTGTATCCGGGAAGAGTATAATAATACGGGAGGTCGAGCCCATAACTCTCGATACATTTGTCGCGAAAATTTTCATGTCTTTCGCATCCTCGAGAAATTGTCGCGGCTCGATATAGTATGCGTTAATCACCGCACCGGTCAGTAACGGTTTTCGAACGCGGTATCGATCTCTCGCCAAACGAGTCTTTCCGCGTTATTCCCACCACTGTAATCACCACCGCTATGTATAAACCGTCTCTCTAATCGATTGATAAATTCTTCGCATTGCTGCGCCCACGCGAAATACTCGCCCAAGGTAGCGACTCGGTGCGATAACTCCAATAGGTCGCGTTCGGTTTGTCGGTGTTTTCCATGTTTTCTTATTATTATTTTTCTCACTTTGTGCAGATTATCACAAAATCTTCCTCTACCGAACACTTGACACACAAAAAAAAATACAAGTACCCGCTGTACCTCTTTCAACCGATATACAGACCGCAAGCTTTCAAATCGCATACTGAGTTTTTGACACCCTTCGTTCTTCATTATATATTTTTTCATCTATCGCGTTATGGTACCGCGATGGTTCTATCTTGTTTATAATAAATTCTAGCAGCCGGACATCGGCGCTAGCCATTTGTAATATACCGATAAACATTTACCGACGCGAATTCTAACAGCCGCACATCGGCGCTCGCCTTATCATCTTTCTATGAAATTCAATAATGCCGCACGTGCAATAGTGCCAGACAATATTTGTTTATAATGTTTATAAATTCGAGCAGTCGGACATCGGCCGGCGCTCGCCTTATCACTAACGTTCCGGCAGGCCTGCAGTCGTTGATGATGATCAAATCGTAACGCTAATTGAAAATAATCCACGTCACACGACACGGGACATCGCAGAGATACTCCACATATCTCATATGAGCGTTGTTATTTAAAGACATTCGGATACGTGAATCGCTATGATATTTGGTTGCATATATGTGATTAAATAAATCTATGTACAAATGTTTAAACATTGTCTTTGAATTTCACTTAAAAAACGCTACGAACTTATGTTCCGACCCAATACTATTTCAAATTACAAACCCTCACAAACTGAATTACTTCTATATACTTGGCTAGTTAATTATTGATTGATTAGGACCACCGCACAAACTTTTCTGTAACACGTGACATTATGTTAAGTACTGACTACAAACTCTGACTTGTACGTAACCTTAAACTTCAGTCAACGCACAAAGAAAATCGTAATGTAACAAGCTTGATGCAATGTACAAGCTTTGTGCGTTGATTGAAGTTTAAAGTTGTGTACGAGTTTAAATTTATGGTCAGTACTTAACACAATGTATTACGGAAAAGATTGTACACGGTGGTCCTTAGAATCTGGTAACTAACTAGTATAGATATCTTCAATGTGTCCTCTCAATACCTTCCAGAAAGTCCATTATTCTTTATCGATATCACTTGAAGATGGAGAAGAGGCTCGTCCCTCTTTCTCCTTGACTTTCCGCAAGATAATATCTGATTCTGTGTATTGAATCAAAATGAGGAGGAAGAGTCGATTAATGATGCCGAATTGCAGATTTTATTAGAGGATCGTACAAAAGTTTATAATAATTTGGCAACTGCGTTGATTAAAACAGAAGGCTACGATGCAGTTTTAGAAAATATAAAACATGTTTCGAAGTGTCAACAACAAAATGTTAAAGTACTATTTAGGAAAGGTATTGCAAAAATCCTAATCTTCTTTTTATTTACTATATTAAATCTTTTATGCGTGTACGGTCCACACTATCGTCACCGTTAGAGTCATTTGCAATCCCCTTAGTCGTCCGTTTGTTAAAAAGCGCCTTTAATATGAAATAAAAGACATCAAAGATCAACGACAATGGATAACCATTCTCAAGCAAAATTTCAATTGTAAACTCGACTTTTTTGGTGAAATCTTGGATGAGATAGCAAAATAGCTCTGTCAACTAAACCCGTTATGGTGCATTTTTTATGGCAGAGAGAGTGTTAAGACTCAAAATTAAGGTATTTACCCGAAAAAGTGGGTTTGTGATTCCAATCAAATTCGATAAAATTATCATTAATAATAATAGTAACATCTAAAAAATTCAGACGGTTGTCGATGCTCTCCTCCAGCGTAAACTGTAATCTCGGGTAGACGGAGTTAAACGCGTCAAGAGTAAATTGTAGCATGGAGGAGGGAACCGACAACGCGACATCGTCAACATACCTGATATAAAACGGCATTTTAAACGGAAGAGTCAATCACCCTACTCTCCCGATCTTAAAGAGTGATATCCGCTATGATAGGTGACAGCGGAGAGCCCATGGGTGTGCCAAAGGTTTGTTTGTAATAAATATTACTGAATGAAAAAAATGTAGAATTAAGAACAAAACGGACCGCGCTCAAAAATTCATCTCGTGGAATAGATGAATTGTCCTTAATGTAATTCCATCTATTGTTAATGCTGTCTATCGCCAAATCTAACAGGATGTTAGTAAATAAAGAAGTAACATCCAACGAAATCCAACTGTAGTTATTATCAATAAATAATCCCGACAGTTTGTCAATCATGTCAAAGCTATTTTTAATGTAACTGTGAGACATAGGGATTGAATTGAAAATGATATTGTGAAGGAAGGTCGTGAAAGAATGCAACGGACTATTTTTCGACGATACAATAATCCGAAGTGGACAGTCCGGTTTATGAATCTTTGGCAACCCATAAGCCCTCGGCAACACACCATCCGTACAATTGAGACGTCTGTACGTTAAATTATCAATATAATTGCGTCTATTCCATCCTGTGAGAATATCGTGGAGACCATTAAGGGGATCCTGGATTGATTACCGAACTCCGACAGGTTAGCGCCCTCATCTAAACGTAACTAAAAAGGTCGATAATACCGACATTTTTAGTTCCGCCATTACCAACATAATTATTTCAAACATGCATAATAGAAAACGCAATCTTTTGCATTGTGTTCCATATATTGAAATGAGACAATATCACAATATATTTTTACTGCTTTATATACAATAATTAATTGATAAATTACCAAACTTTAATTCATGCGTGAGAGAGTAATATACATATACGCACTAAAACATTATCGCAATTTCTAATATCTTCTTTCTCTCGATCATACGCTTACTCTGTTTCTCTCTGTATCTCTCTTTCTAATCGCTCGCTTACTATGTATTGCATATCGCTTAGCTTTATTCTTTTAGCATATTCGCTTACGTTTATTCGCGCTTCTCTCTCTTTCTCTCTCTCTCTCTCTCTCTCTCTTCTTTTGTTTATTCATTATTCTTTCATTCTCATTATTATATTTTTGTATTTGTTCAACATTTATTCTTCTGTTCTTCTGTTATCTCTCTACACGTAAATAAATAAATTTATTT
>NW_021848520.1:6413-7538 GCF_003651465.1 Formica exsecta
TTTCATGTTATCTCTCTCGCTTGCTCTTCATTCTTTCTCTCTCTCTCTCTTTCTCTGCTTGTTCTTTATTGTATTCTTTCATTCCCATTATTATATTCTTTTATTTGCTCAACTTTTATTCTTTCTATTCTCGTCTCCTTACATAAAAATAAATAAATTTATTTATTTATTTTTATTTTATACAGCATAAATGAGATATACAATACAAGTTATTTTCTTTTTTTATTTCACTATATATAGTTAAAACAATACATAATTACGTTTCACTATAGTTAAATACAACACATGCACATACAAAAATACACACACACACGCACACGCACACATATGTAATACTTTTTTTATTTATAAAATATACAATATCTTATTTATGCTTTATAAAATAAAGATGAATAAATTAATTTATTATCATGTAGGAAAACAAGGATCGAAAGAATAAAAGTCAAACAAATAAAAGATTGTAATAATGGGAATGAAAGAATACAATAAAAAACAAGCAGAGAAAGAGAGAGAGAGAGAGAGAGTGAGAACGAATGAGGAGCAAGCGAGATAGCTAACATGAAAGACTTCCGAAGTCTCGCTCGCGAGGCTCGCTTTATCTATAATCTCTCGCGTTATATATCGTTACTGTAAAATTTTTGTTTTTTGCGCTTATTGATCCGAAAATAATTACAATGAATTAATGATATTTTACCAATTAAAATAATACGAAACACGAAATCGGATAATTTTTAATCAATTATATAATTAAAATTATGATTACTTATTTCATTAAAAATAATCCGACTTATGTCATATTTAGTGTCATTTTAATCGCAAAAATGTAATTAATCCATTACAATTATTTTCAGATATATAAAATGCGAAATACAGAGATTTTATTTTCTATAATAAGATGACATATACACGTCAAAGATTACAGATAAAGGGAGCCTGGCGAGCGAGACTTCGGAACACTTTGATGTTTGTCATCTCGCTTGCTCCTTCATTCTTTCTTGCTCTCGCTTTTGTCGATTCTATAGCATCGGGGATCTTTCCTTATGTACAAAATATAAACATTTTACAACAGTGCTCGGATTTAGTTGCACATTTCGGCCCGATTCCGTGGCTCACGCCTATTGCCCC
>NW_021848520.1:12489-12915 GCF_003651465.1 Formica exsecta
AGCGAGATGACAAACATCAAAGAGTTCCGAAGTCTCGCTCGCCAGGCTCCCTTTATCTGTAATCTTTGACATGTATATGTCACCTTACTATAGAAAATAAAAGTTATATATTTCGCATTTTAAATATCTGAAAATAATTGTAATGGATTAATTACATTTTTGCGATTAAAATGACACTAAATATGACATAAATCAGATTATTTTTAATGAAATAAGTAATCATAATTTTAATTACATAATTGATTAAAAATTCCGATTCCGTATTTGGTATCATTTTAATTGATTAAAAATTCCGATTTCGTGTTTGGTATCATTTTAATTGGTAAAATATCATTAATTCATTGTAATTATTTTCGGATCAATAAGCGCAAAAAACAAAAATTTTACAGTAACGATATATAACGCGAGAGATTATAGATAAAGCGA
>NW_021848520.1:12991-16436 GCF_003651465.1 Formica exsecta
ACTAGTACAGTTAAAAAAAAAATGCGTTTGGTCGGTAAAACAGACATGTTCCTGGATCCCCTTAATGATTTTTCTTGTTGGATCTTTTTTAACAATAGAATACGTGTTATTATCTGCTAATAGAGTCGTCATTTTGTTTAAATAATTAATCCTGTCCAAAGTAACCGTAACGTTACCTTTGTCCGCTTTAGTAAAAATTACATCAAGGTTATCCCGTACGAATCTCTGTGTTGCGAGAGAAGCCTTCCTTAAGTCATCATTCGAGGGAGAAGGAAAATTCACGAGTTTCTGGATGATCGGAGAGGCTCGGTTTCTAACTGTTTTTCGTGTATTTCTGGGAAGCTCGCAGATGCTATGCTCAAAACTCTTTAAAAATTCCACGATGACTTTGTCTTTCTTATTACAAGGTAAGCTAAAATTTTCATCTAATTGTAATAAGCTTTGTACTTCAAATGGGATGTGAGCTGAAGATAAATTCAAAAACCATTTATTTCTGATGTTAAGAGCAGGCACCGCAGTATCTTGGAAGGAACGAAGATCCAGGAAAATAACAAAGGTGGAAGAGGTGGTTGGAATAGGTTAAAGGAGAGGATTAAAGGAAAATTTAACTTCTCTCCGAAAGCTAACTGATTGATTATTGGCATTAGGATTGATATGCAGAGAGGCTTCGTCCGGCGACTTAGATGGAACTATGCAATGATATTATATTGGCCGGATTCTGTTTATTAAAAGTCTTTTTTGTTTGTTAAGAAGCCAACCAAACTTATTATCCAGTCTCCTACGTTGACTCACAAGATGGAAATGAAGCGATCTATTTTGTTTCATAAAGAAATTATTTAAAATATCCGCCGGCAGTAAGTGAGAAATGGTGTAATTCGCTCGTACACTGCCCTGAATAAATTGCGCTCTACTATAAAAATACATAAAGATCCTCTGGAGAGACAGTCACGTATGAACATTGTGTATAAGATTTCTTGTGAAGATTGTGATGCGTCGCATGTTGGCCAAACGGGCACGTTATTAAAAACACGCATCAAGGAACATCGCAATCATATTATGAGAAATACGTCTCAAAATTCGGTGATCACGGACCATAGATTAACGAATCATGAATTTGATTGGGAGAATGTTGAGATTTTGGATGAGGAATCTATCCTTAGTAAAAGACTGATATCCGAGATGTTATTTATAAGACGTCAAAAAAATAGTCTTAATCGACAAATGGACACGGAATGTCTCCATCACACATATGATATAATTTTAGGAAATTTAATGAAAATTTAAATATACTCTCGCACTTTATGTTTTGCGCCGCCCCTGCTTCTGCGAAGCCATGATTTTCTATGTCACTCTTGTTATTTAATTTGTTGTTACGTCCTGGTGACTCCACGATTCCTTCCTTCCGCGAAGTTGTGGCAACGATAGTCGATCGGTGATAAAAATGAATCGTTCGGTAAATAGAGCATCTTGCGCCACACATTTCTTTAAACATTTAGTCACTTGTCAATATCTATATCTATGAGTAACCGTGAGTGTTCAAAATTGAAACATTAAATTTCGTGTCTAAATTTCAACGGCGAACGTCGCCGTTATATTCAAACGATTGCCTCAAAAATCAAAACACGAGCGAGAACAAACAGCGTCGCGGTCACCCGCTCGGTGCGTGATCGCATTATTCTTATAGTAAAAAACCGTGACAAACACCTGGTTCTAGAACGTTTGATGCCGAAAAACCTTGTTATTCACATCGGCAGAGCGCGAGTTTCCGCGGTCGGTCGATTTAGTCTGCCTACGACAACGATTCGAGCACGATCGAAACTCATCGATTTTTCTCATTCGCATTTCGCTGATTCTCGCTCGTGTCGCGTACTCAGTAGGCTTACTCGTCTCAACATTGCTCCGAATTGTCTTGCATCCGATCGCGTCCATCTTCTCGCGGCGGTCAATTCGGGAAAATCTAACACTGTATTATTTACTCTTTTAGTGCTAAGACATTGTGAACGCAAATTATTTGGAGTCCGAGAGTCGACGCTCGTTATCCGCATCGCGAATGTCCTCTGCCTCGCGCTAAATTCCATCCGGCGTCCGCGTGCAAGATTTCCGTTCTCGCGAGAGTTTCTAGCAAGAGACTCTTTATCAAGATTTCCGAACCGCGAAAGAGGAGAGTAATTAACAGGACAAATTGAAGATTTCCGTCGGAAACGCGGAATACGTGCCGTCGCTCGCTTCTATTGTTCAAAATAAAAAGAATAGTTAAAACAATCTGCACTCAAGTCTTTTCTAAAATCTCCTTGCCCTCCAGCGAATCTACGGATTCGCGTTACACACAGCTTCTCGCTCATCTCTGAGCGTTTCTAAGATTCGGGCGATCTCGTCGATGTCGACTCCCGAACAGTGAGAAAGACGCGAGAAACCGGTGACGAAACCGCGCCGGTCGCCTAAAAATAAATAAAAATGAGTAAATACTCTCGCAATAGAATTTTCCAGCGGAAGAATAAATTGATACCGAAAAGATAATAATATTCCTTCTAACGAAATATCTGACATGTACAACTAAATTAATAATGATGAAGCTTCTGTAACGAAATATTCAGTAAATACAGCTGCACTAATATTGATAAAAACAATCATAAGGAAGTAAGACTTTTTCTAATCAAATCACGTGCGCAAGGGAAATCTAATGCTCAAGGGACTCTGAACTGATATCGAGATCACCAATCGACGATCACCACGGGTGAAAATTCGAAAAGTAGGAGAAACATCCTGCCTAATAAGGACACTAGCACAATTTTTAATTCGTTAAGGTGAAGAATCTCCACTTCTGCGGAATTTCAATTCGTTGAAGTGTTGGAAGATTCCCACTCTTAGAAATTAGAATACACCCCGAAAAGAGAGTTATAAAAAGAGGACTCGAAGGGACATACACTTACTTACGTACTTGCTCTCCAGCCTCGACATAGTCTTGTTAAATGTCTTGGCACCGTGATACGCGAATTAAAATTAATGGTGCTATACCAGTGTCCTCATCCGGCATCATCGTTGGTCAACCGCAACCAGAGCGACCCGCAAGGCACGAAGCAATAATCAAAATCTATCTACGAAATAAAAGTAAGTCACATTTATCAATTTCATTTATATTTTTAACCCTCGCGTTAAGTAAATATTATTATATTACCACTGGTTTCGTAGTGAAAACCAGATCCGGTACTATTCATACCCTACCCTCCAGCCGAATAGTCGTTCGCAGGAGTCGAAGAACTCGAACCCCTGTAATATGCAAATTTTGCGTTACACAGTAAAACAGTAAAAAATCATCACACATACCCGTCGAACTTACTCTCCCTTCCTCGCCACATTACTCCTCCCCCAGTTACTCCCCCATCTACTTCCCCGACTATATCACTCCAGCGACCGAACCTCCGCTTTCCCCACGTTCCTTCTCCTC
>NW_021848520.1:16897-23622 GCF_003651465.1 Formica exsecta
TCCCGAACAGTGAGAAAGACGCGAGAAACCGGTGACGAAACCGCGCCGGTCGCCTAAAAATAAATAAAAATGAGTAAATACTCTCGCAATAGAATTTTCCAGCGGAAGAATAAATTGATACCGAAAAGATAATAATATTCCTTCTAACGAAATATCTGACATGTACAACTAAATTAATAATGATGAAGCTTCTGTAACGAAATATTCAGTAAATACAGCTGCACTAATATTGATAAAAACAATCATAAGGAAGTAAGACTTTTTCTAATCAAATCACGTGCGCAAGGGAAATCTAATGCTCAAGGGACTCTGAACTGATATCGAGATCACCAATCGACGATCACCACGGGTGAAAATTCGAAAAGTAGGAGAAACATCCTGCCTAATAAGGACACTAGCACAATTTTTAATTCGTTAAGGTGAAGAATCTCCACTTCTGCGGAATTTCAATTCGTTGAAGTGTTGGAAGATTCCCACTCTTAGAAATTAGAATACACCCCGAAAAGAGAGTTATAAAAAGAGGACTCGAAGGGACATACACTCACTTACGTACTTGCTTTCCAGCCTCGACATAGTCTTATTAAGTGCCTTGGCACCGTGGTATGCGAATTAAAATTAATAGTACTATACTAGTGTCCTCATCCGGCATCATGGTTGATCAACCGCAACCAGAGCGACCTGCAAGGCCCGAAGCCAATCTAATAATCAAATCTACATCTATCTACGAAATAAAAGTAAGTCACATTTATCAATTTCATTTATATTTTTAACCCTCGCGTTAAGTAAATATTATTACATTCACACTGGTTTCGTAGTGAAAACCAGATCCGGTACTATTCATACCCTACCATCCAGCCGAATAGTCATTCGCAGGAGTCGGAGGATTTGAACGCCCGTAGTATGCAAGTTTTGCGCTACACACTTTAAAAAACATCACACGTACCCGCCGAACCTACTCTTCTTTCCACGCCAAATAACTCCTCCCCCAGCTACTCCCCCATCTACTTCCCCGAGCATATCACTCCAGCCACCGAACCACCGCTTTCCCCACGTTCCTTCTCCTCCCTATTCACAATCCCCCTGAATAATTCACCCCCTTCTTCCCCGCAGTTTTCGGAATCAGACGATTTCGAAAAAACTATAGAGGAGTTCTGCAACGAACTACCCGATCTAGAGTCCGATTCATCCTACCAGGATTAAATTAAACCGAGATATCTCCCTTTATTCTCTTTCTCCATGATTACATATTTCCTTTCTTACTCACACACGCACACATGTTTTTTTTTTTAATTGATTAAATCTTTATATCAAGAGACGCGGTAGCGTCTCGCTAAGTATATCCTTCGTTTACTGTAAACAGACGCTACCGTGTATCATTTACCGGAGTGAGGACGTTTTTTGAAAATTTTAGAAAATGAATTCGAAATATCTCGTACGTCGGACCATCCTTTCGAGAGATGAACATATCAATCGACAACGTGGATTTTTCCGAATATAATAATATGAAAATGACACTGGTAAATGCACTTGATGTACAGATCTCGATATTTCATATGAAATTTTCGGCCAAAAAGGTGTCACTTTTCGAGACTCCATGTTTGTCCAGGTTCACTGATACGCCGCTAGGCTATGCTGCTAGGCTGTTTTCCAGGTTCACTGATACGCCGCTAGGCTATGCTGCTAGGCTGTTTTCCAGGTTCACTGATACGCCGCTAGACGTATGACGTATGTCGCTTTGTTCGCAAGACGCCATATTGTTCCAGATTCATTGATATGTATACGCACGCACACATACATACATACGCGCGCAACACAATTCGCTCACACACGTAACGCATACACGCATATACGCACACATACGTACGCACGCTCACATGCACGCATAAATATTCACGCACGCATATATTTCATAAATATAAATATTAAAATAAAATTAATAATATATTAAATAATAATTTTTCATAATTTATGTAATGTACCGCATTCTTTCTATGCAGTATGGAATAATTCGTGAAGGTGAATTATGAAACATCCTGTATAGCAAAATCAAGAAACGCGATAGCATCTCCTGTTAATATATAATAAATATATATAATAAATGTAATATAAGTATATCTTTCGTCTTTCTCGTTATATATAAAAATATATATAATAAATGTAATATAAGTATATCTTTCGTCAGATTAAATTCTTTGACCAAAAAGGGACCGCCGAGCGAACTTCCGAAAAACAGTGTAATAGAACGAACCGAACGGTCGGACCGTCAAGTTTGTTCGACCCGATTTTAACGTAACCTTGAGTCGTTTAATTTCGGGATAAATAAAGATAGTTGTTGCGCCTTTCCGTCGACTCATCCTTTCTCGAGTCTGGACGTAACATTGTCATTGCGTATCGTTTGTTTCTGACACTCAGATGTGTGTTTTCTCGATCTCGGCTCTCCGTCTTGCTTTGAGCTAATTTGGTGAGTCTCCTCGCAATTTTTTATTAATTTCTTCATTTATGAGAGAATTTTTAGATCAGATTCTCCGAAAACACGCTTCTATTGTAAAAATTTGGTTTCGCGATCATTGCCTCTGCGCCATATCTTCCAACTCAATGTGTCACAAGCTTAACATTAATGTGATTGTGCACATTTTCCATCGTTTTACCAAATATCGCATTATTCATTAATTTATATAAATTTTTTTCAAAATCATTTTTCGCGAGTGTTCGGAATTGTATATTGAGTTCGATATAATTGCGAAGCCATGGAGATTGCGAAAACTGTAATATTTGATGTAATTTTGTAACGCGATGTCCATGTCGTATACATTGCTGCAGGTTGCGGTAATGTATTATTACGTAACGCTTCTTATCATATAAGGTTGCGAGTAGCTTATCCTGCCGCTTACCAGGTGCTTTGTCGCGTGTCGGGCAAAACGGTTGGTCAGTGTGCGCATCGTGAACATGTTGCGGATACTCGAGATCGACTTCGAGGATGTAATCTGTAGGCGAATCGATCGCGATCGATAATGTATCAAAATCGGATACGTTGTCGACCCATCGAAAATCTGCATAAGGCAAAGGTTGACACATTGCCCATCCGTACAAATTATTTACATCAAAATACATTAGATACGATAAAGGTTTCGATGGATCGTACGACTGCATGTACTTGTTATTAGTATGTGCGTACCTGTTGGAACATTGACTCAATCCACCGCATATTCCGCGTTCTATAAATAAAACCATATCGATATCTATAAGCAATTCGAATGTAATATTCGTATGCTTCAACATGGCGTCCCACGTGTATCCGGGAAGAGTATAGTAATACGCGGGGTCGAGCCCATAACTTTTAATACAACTTTCGCTGAAATTTTCAAAAATATTTGCTGATAAAAAAGCATCAATTTTGAGATATAAGTCGCTATATTCGCCTAGCGTTCGAAGGGAGAACCAGTGATGCCAGATTCGGGACTCTGCAACATGCCACAGCGTGTGGAAGGGATGGCGCACACAAAGGAAGAGTCGTGTACGTGTGCGCTCCGCGCTCGGCCAGCTTCGGGCAATAGAAGAAGGCAGACATACAATCCGCTGTCTTTTTCTTTCCCAAACTATAGCTATAGCTATGACGCGTTGCTTGCCACCAGCCTCGAGATTTCGGGATCTTGAGAATCATATACGTTAGCGGCAGCTTGACTCGTCTAATAAATTACGCGGCCCTTCTCGCATTTAGTTTGATTATTTTACAACTACACCATAAAAATTACTAATTAAATAAATATTTGTTTTAAAAAATACATTGTAAATAATTACATACCTTTTCTTAAAAACAATTATTTTTTTTTTAACTAAATTTTATAGTTTATTTTTTTTCAAATGTCATCAACAAAATTATTAATTAAAATCGCATTTAATTATTATCAATCATTGCAATCATTGAATTATTATATTAATGCGGCAAGATAAAACTTAACAATTTTATTTATCTATATTTGTTCGGGATTTCGCTAAGAGAGCGCTCCCGATCCTCCCTGTCTCCCTCCTCTGTAACTATGACCTCGACCTCTATTAAAATAATATCTCTGGTTGTACCAATGAGCCCGCGAACGCCCGCGACCTCGGCCTCTTCGATCATCTGAAATAAATAAAGTATCATATATTACATTTAATACACTTTTATATTTAATACTTATACATACATACATACATACATACATACATACATACATACATACATACATACATACATACATACATACATACATACATACATACATACATACATACATACATACATACATACATACATACATACATACATACATACATACATACATACATACATACATACATACATACATACATACATACATACATACATACATACATACATACATACATACATACATACATACATACATACATACTGTAGCTTATCTCGAGAGCTTTTCAAAACACTATAATAAAGTATTTTTTCATTAAGTACTTTTTGAGTTATTTTATATTTTAATCTGACATATTTTGATATAAAAAATAAAATATCTCGTAAAATATTTAGTTTTCGATAATCTTACCGTAATACTTTTATGTACAGAATAATGAGACAAAGCAATTAGTGTAAAGAAAAAAACAAATAATTGTTTTAAAAAATACATTGTAAATAATTACATACCTTTTCTTAAAAACAATTATTTTTTTTTTAACTAAATTTTATAGTTTATTTTTTTTCAAATGTCATCAACAAAATTATTAATTAAAATCGCATTTAATTATTATCAATCATTGCAATCATTGAATTATTATATTAATGCGGCAAGATAAAACTTAACAATTTTATTTATCTATATTTGTTCGGGATTTCGCTAAGAGAGCGTTCGTAAGTGAGCGCGGTGCGCCATTTGTGCGACGTACAGTTACGCACACGCGCTTTATCCTGCGCAAAGAGCGCGTGTCCCGCATCGGCACGCGACATTACCGGCGCCCAATTACCGACGCCCACAGAAGCGCGATAAAAATAAGACGCTCGGCGTTTTGCGTAATCTGTCTCCGAATTTCTGGAAGGTTCTCATCCGCGCACTCCGGATGTGAGTTAGCAATTTTGCACGAGGAAGAACCTTCTGGAAATCGGAGCAGATAAAAAGGCGCAGGGCACGTGGCCCAAGCGCAGTCGCTCGCGAAAAATCGATTAAGATTCTTCGCAGCTTTCGCACATCGGCAATTTCTGAAAAAGACCAATTTACCTCGGCTATTAACTCGGACTCAAATTGTGTAATACGAATTTAATATTTATTAAATTGTGCTGTGATAATTAGTATGACCGCTCACTAAGTACATAGCGTTATTCCTTACCAAAAAGTTAGTCGAAAAGTCCTGAACCGTTTTTTTTTATAACGCTTAATAAAGGAGTTATTATTGAGTAAAGTCGGGCCAATCAGCGCCAATTTTTAGCTAGACGCACGTCAGTGAGCCGCGCGCCTGATAGTGTGCGCCGCCGAGCGCTCACGCACATTACCAGGCGCGCGGCTCACTGACGTATTATAAAAAAAATGGTTCAGGACTTTTCCACTCAGTTTTTAATAAGGAATAACCCTATGTACTTAGGGGCGGTTATTGCGGATCACCGTGTATATTTTTTAATGTATTAAAAAATTGATAAAAAATATACTTTTTAATTGTGACTGCTGCTGTTCTTGTTGCTATTGCAATTGCGGCTGTTGTTTTTGCTGCTGCGACTGCGGCTGCTGCTGTTCCAACAATTTATTTATTGTTATTTGCTGCTCTTCTAATAACTTTTGTTGTTGTTTCAATTGTTGTTTTAATTCTTCTATAGAAGATGATTTTAGTTCTTCTGCATCTTCCAACAGCATTTTCTCCGTCCGTTCACTCAATTCTTCTGCGAAAATATAAGAAACATATAAACATGTTTTTAAAACATAAACTTAATCAAGATCATTAATTACTTGTAGTTATAAATATATATAAGAAAATATAACATAATATATATAATATATATAATATAAGATAAAAAATCTCTTATTTATTAAATTGTGCTGTGATAATTAGTTTATTTATTTAATTAAAAGCAAGTAATCGAAAACCTCGTGTAATTTATTGCGGAAACCCTGATTCTCGCGCCTTCTCGAATAATATCGCATTATATTTTCTCAGTATGCTAACTGCGATGACCTGCAACATAAAGAAAAAAGTGTGTTATTCGCTATGGATTTGAAATGTATTTTCACTTTGGACAGATTGAATCTATACTATTTAATTTAACGGATAACCAGATGAAATAAAATGTAGTATAGATACGTAGGAGGAAAACGCACACTTCTTTCTAACATTTCACATAGTAAAGGAATAGTTGCTCCACGGACGACAACAATTTAGAATCTGTGATATGAATTTTTATTCAACGAACATATTGCGTAAAAGCGTGACTTGCATTTATATTTCATAATACTTTAAGAGTATTAAAGCTGACTGATAAGCATGTACAGTCTGTAGCCGCGGGCCTGATAGTGTGCGCCGCCGAGCGCTCACGCACATTACCAGGCGCGCGGCTCACTGACGTATTATAAAAAAAATGGTTCAGGACTTTTCCACTCAGTTTTTAATAAGGAATAACCCTATGTACTTAGGGGCGGTTATTGCGGATCACCGTGTATATTTTTTAATGTATTAAAAAATTGATAAAAAATATACTTTTTAATTGTGACTGCTGCTGTTCCGGTTGCTGC
>NW_021848520.1:23670-31291 GCF_003651465.1 Formica exsecta
CTTTAATTTCTTAAATGGAATCCCCTATTTTTTATTACATATTCTTGTAGCTTATCTCGAGAGCTTTTCAAAACACTATAATAAAGTATTTTTTCATTAAGTACTTTTTGAGTTATTTTATATTTTAATCTGACATATTTTGATATAAAAAATAAAATATCTCGTAAAATATTTAGTTTTCGATAATCTTACCGTAATACTTTTATGTACAGAATAATGAGACAAAGCAATTAGTGTAAAGAAAAAAACAAATAATTGTTTTAAAAAATACATTGTAAATAATTACATACCTTTTCTTAAAAACAATTATTTTTTTTTTAACTAAATTTTATAGTTTATTTTTTTTCAAATGTCATCAACAAAATTATTAATTAAAATCGCATTTAATTATTATCAATCATTGCAATCATTGAATTATTATATTAATGCGGCAAGATAAAACTTAACAATTTTATTTATCTATATTTGTTCGGGATTTCGCTAAGAGAGCGTTCGTAAGTGAGCGCGGTGCGCCATTTGTGCGACGTACAGTTACGCACACGCGCTTTATCCTGCGCAAAGAGCGCGTGTCCCGCATCGGCACGCGACATTACCGGCGCCCAATTACCGACGCCCACAGAAGCGCGATAAAAATAAGACGCTCGGCGTTTTGCGGAATCTGTCTCCGAATTTCTGGAAGGTTCTCATCCGCGCACTCCGGATGTGAGTTAGCAATTTTGCACGAGGAAGAACCTTCTGGAAATCGGAGCAGATAAAAAGGCGCAGGGCACGTGGCCCAAGCGCAGTCGCTCGCGAAAAATCGATTAAGATTCTTCGCAGCTTTCGCACATCGGCAATTTCTGAAAAAGACCAATTTACCTCGGCTATTAACTCGGACTCAAATTGTGTAATACGAATTTAATATTTATTAAATTGTGCTGTGATAATTAGTTTATTTATTTAATTAAAAGCAAGTAATCGAAAACCTCGTGTAATTTATTGCGGAAACCCTGATTCTCGCGCCTTCTCGAATAATATCGCATTATATTTTCTCAGTATGCTAACTGCGATGACCTGCAACATAAAGAAAAAAGTGTGTTATTCGCTATGGATTTGAAATGTATTTTCACTTTGGACAGATTGAATCTATACTATTTAATTTAACGGATAACCAGATGAAATAAAATGTAGTATAGATACGTAGGAGGAAAACGCACACTTCTTTCTAACATTTCACATAGTAAAGGAATAGTTGCTCCACGGACGACAACAATTTAGAATCTGTGATATGAATTTTTATTCAACGAACATATTAATATACTTTTTAATTGTGACTGCTGCTGTTCTTGTTGCTATTGCAATTGCGGCTGTTGTTTTTGCTGCTGCGACTGCGGCTGCTGCTGTTCCAACAATTTATTTATTGTTATTTGCTGCTCTTCTAATAACTTTTGTTGTTGTTTCAATTGTTGTTTTAATTCTTCTATAGAAGATGATTTTAGTTCTTCTGCATCTTCCAACAGCATTTTCTCCGTCCGTTCACTCAATTCTGAACTCAATAAACAATTTATTGTAATAACTTGGAATAAGATATACACATACTACTTGATTAGAACTCTGATGTTTTATTATTAATAAGTTATCTAGTCGCCTTCGTTCTCAATAATTGCCTGGCATCTCCGAGGCATATTTTCACCTAATTTTATGGCATACTCTTGAGGTAAAGATTTCCAGATCAATTGAGTTTGTCGAACTAACTCATTGACCTTCCAAATTTTTTTTCACGAGGTTTGAGCTTCATCCAAGACCAAATGTTTTCGATGGGATTTGCAGCCGGTGATTGTGACGGCCAATCCACGGCTTCGAATCGCAAAATCACGAATTGCGTATGCGGCACTTATGGCGAAATATGTCTTTTTATCACGAAGATCGAACGACAACTGAAATTTTCTCTACAAAGCATCTCTTAGGCGAAGGGTCTCTCTACTGGCACCTGTTGGAATTTTCCGTTTAACGGTTTCCATATAAAAGTTTTGTTGGACATCCTCTTACTAAACAAACTGTATATCTTTCACGTTGAATAAAAAATGAATTATAATACCAGCATTTTGTGATTTTCAAATTGATTGCGTGGCCTATCGGCGTATGGCCACTTCAAATTTATAACATTTATTCGCTATTGCGTTGTGCTTTAGGCACTTGTTGTGCGGTAAGTATCTTTGAGAACTCGCAGATCATTGATACAATTGCGACTGTTTGAAGACAATGAAGAATATTTTCTACGTTGATATTGCAACGCTCTAAAGTACATTTTGACGTAGCGATGAGAAAATTACTATAGAAAACAATGTATTCGATTACTATCGTTTTTTTTGGTTTCTTCGTCAGCATTGCGACAAATGTTCATACAAAAATATTCGAATACGCATATCAAAAAATATAAAGCCTCCGCTAGTATAAAATAATAAACGTTTCCTGCTTCATGTATCGAAATAAAATATCTTATATACCTCATATATCGAAATAAGATATCTTATTTTGATACATGAGGTAACGATTCTAACTTGTAATCGTTGTGTTCTGCTTGAGATGGTTCTACTTATATTTTCCCGAAATAAAATTATTTTGTGGCAAGGAAACGCTATCGTTTCCACACCACCTTGAAGTAGATAGCTTGGCGCGTTTTTTTTAAGTGGTTTCTCCAGTAGGCCTAATCCACTCTCAAAATTTAATGCAATAACTGTTCGAAGTGTCTTCCTCGTGCTTGTAAGCAGAGTTCGATTCTTCCAGTTCCCGTGCGCGTCGCACGGTGCGCCATGTCCGGAGTAATACTATTAAAGGCCGCTAAAATAGCTTCGCGTACCTCATCTTCGCGGCCCGAAAAGGGCAACTATCTCCGAGCACTATATATAATAAAAGAAAAATATTGTAGTTTTTTTTTACTGATGAAATTGATTTACTGGTGTTTATTAATTGCTTATATTTGAAGAAATTCTTTTCGCTGATCGAGCTCGAGATATTCCC
Source organism: Formica exsecta (assembly GCF_003651465.1). Classification (NCBI taxonomy): domain Eukaryota; kingdom Metazoa; phylum Arthropoda; class Insecta; order Hymenoptera; family Formicidae; genus Formica; species Formica exsecta. The sequence goes on from NW_021848520.1 coordinate 26,671, forward strand.
AAATTCTTGACGTTAGAAAGGACGGCTCCTAGATGAGTCAAGTACTTATCATCAGATATCGGTGGTATTAGCTGATTCTCGGACTTTTCGTCAATGACTTCTGAAATTTTGAAACAAAATAATGATTATTTCTTCCAGTTCCCGTGTGGAAATTTCGGCTTGGAATAATCTAGGTGCGAATCATTTTTTTTAAACACTATCCAGTGCCAGCTGAGGAAACTTAGCCAGCACCTAGGTCTATGTGTAACCTTTGTGAAATTTAGCCTCTAGAGATGTAAAACTATCCAAGCGCTAGATGGTACTTTTCACTGCCTCCCGGCTACTGGCTAGGCAGGCTAACCGGCCACTTAGGCAGTGCCATATATTCCAGAAAATACGAAATGATAAATGCAGGATTATTATTATTTTTAAAAATATTTATTATTTTTCTTGTCTTTGTAGCTAATAAAAGCTCACACAAATTAACATTTTTATATTCAATAATCTTAAATTCACAGCCATTTTTTATCTTTCGCATGTTTATATATATTAGTACTCGGAGATAGTTGCCCTTTTCGGGCCGATATGTGAAGCGATACCTACGGTCCCCCCACTACCGCGTGCGATCGGCGGCTTGGCCGTCGAGCCTCGAGCGGTAGTGGGGGGACCGTAGGCGTCGCTTCACAAATCGGCCCGAAAAGGGCAACTATCTCCGAGCACTATATATAATAAAAGAAAAATATTGTAGTTTTTTTTTACTGATGAAATTGATTTACTGGTGTTTATTAATTGCTTATATTTGAAGAAATTCTTTTCGCTGATCGAGCTCGAGATATTCCCAAATTCTTGACGTTAGAAAGGACGGCTCCTAGATGAGTCAAGTACTTATCATCAGATATCGGTGGTATTAGCTGATTCTCGGACTTTTCGTCAATGACTTCTGAAATTTTGAAACAAAATAATGATTATTTATTTATATCTTAGTTTGTATATTTATAAGTTTTATTTATTTCATGTTATCTCACCCAGCAAACAATTTGAAAACGTTGTGTCCTTGAAAACAAATTTGCCCTCTGCTTTTTTTGTGCATTAAACAATAAGGCTACGTCACGAGATAAATATTTTTTTCAGAGAAACGGTGATATTTTTGGTAACAGATTTTGCTTCGTCGAACTTTCGCGATAACGCTTGCACCTAAAAATAAAACTAAAAATAAAATATTTGCCACTACACACATCATATCCATTAAAATAACCTGGCATATTAATACTTACGAAAGCTGTTCGGTATTTTTTATCTTCTGCGAGTCTTTTATCAAATGCGACAAATTCTTCGTACGTCGGAATCGGGAGCTGAATTTTATATTTTCTTTCAAAAGATTCATTTGTATGTTTTGATTGTACAGCATCAGTCGCTAATATGCAATCCAGAGTTTCTTGCATCTTATTTATTGCCGTGGTTGTTTGTCGTTATTCAAATCTAAGATTTCTCAGCTCAGTCACGATTAACTTCATATCTATAATGGTAATTTAATTAAAGGAATATAAATGGTTGTCCTTCAATACTAAAATTTATGAGAAGATAAATATTAAATTATCACCATATTCTGCAAGATTATCGACCACATGCAACTTTTGGACCGCACCTTTGTTTATTTGCGATGCACGTTTTGTATTAATTTTTTGCATCGGTGCAGCGTGTATTTGCTGAATCGATTCCGGAAGATCTGAAATATAAAGGAAAATACATAAACATATACAATGAAAACAGATATAATATGAACATTTTATTTACCATGCGATTCTGTGTGAGTATCTATTTCGAATTCCAACTCGTGTGGTACATTATATGTTGGCGAAGATCTGTTTGGAGATGATCGAAGACGTTTTGGCGAAGATTTGATCGGAGATATTGATCTTGAGTGGATGTTCTTCGAAGTTCTTTGCTTGGCATCCAACTTCATACGAAATTTCCCATCAAGCGATTCACAATGCTTTGAATATTGTAATTGGCCTTGCACTTTTGATACAAATGTTTAAAAATGGAAAAAAGAAACACAAACATTGCATTATCATCTAGTAGCCATTTTAAAAATATGTATAGTAGGATATAACTCCATCATGCTCGCTCAGCAGACAACAAATATTTTTTCATATTAACCTGATTTTTGACTGGTTTCAAATTTAGATCTATATGCAACATTCGCATTTTCAAGAGTACTCTCACTACTCTCATCGGATGAAGTTGTATAATTTGAGGATGATTTCTGAGACGCTACAAAGGATAAGAAATTGCAAAGGGTGCATTATACTACAAACCACTTTAAAAATTGATATTAAACTGTAAAAAAATAAGCAAAAAATATTTTTTCCATTAAGAGACTCAAATTACTGGAATTCATTTGGAAAGTTGGCACAGCCATAACATGAAGAACTTCTTTCTTCTTTCTCTCAGCTTGAACTGCGAAAGATTTAGTAATTTTTTTAGCTATCTGTTGGGGTTCGTCACATCCAGTCGTGTATGCGTATTCTTCGACAGTCAGACGCTCTAAGCGCTGTGCTGCCTCCTTATACGTTGCTACACAGATACAGCATTTGAAATTGATAAATGCAAAAATATGGATTTTAAAAAGTTTGTATTAGACACAAATTCAGTAAACTTTAGCTACTATATTCTCAATTTAGCCACAATTGGTCAAAAGCTGACACTAGATCAGAATCTTGTCGAATAAATCAGTTAATAAAATTGTAACGGTTCACCTTTCCCGTACGCCGCGGATCAAGGCTCGCCGGTGCCAGGATTCGGGAGAAGGGGGAAACTCCAACTAACTTTACCTCGGTATAAGCGGTTTAAATAATTAGGTTTATTCAAAAAGATATTTAACACTGAAAGCTATGCGAAGCAACATGCGGGTACGGTGTGTACAGAGTTTTGCGCGGGAGCGGTTGTTATTCGCAAGGTGACGTGCAAGCACGGTGCGTACAGAGTTTCGCGCATGAGCTCGGGAAGCGAGCATGGCTTAAGCGGCCGTGTTCTGCAGTCGCGGTGGTCGCATGCAAATAAGCTATGATTAATCCAAGGTACAGTACAGATCTTAAACACTACCGGGTGTCGCGTGGCCTTCGATGTAATTCCAACTGCCTGGCGGCCTTATCCTTAAAAGGACGGGGCGTCGGCGTTCTCGGCGTTCTATCCTTAAAAGGACTGACGCTCCTTAATAGTCTGAAGGCCGTGCGTAAATGTGGAATCGGCGCGACACTTGGCGGGAATCTTAATGTCTAATTAACTCTACAGTCAGAATGCGCGGTATATACAGTGCGGGCTTACAATCTGAGCAGGTCGCGGTATATACAAACGGTGCTAGAGTCTATCAGGACGCGGAGACCGGAGCGGTCTTACTGGTTACGGTATATGTACAATGGTCTTACAATAGAGCAGGTCGTGGTATATGTACAAAGCAGTATTACAGTTTAACGGTTCGCGGTATTTAGACGGAAAGATACACGGAGACCAAAGTGGTCTTACGGTGGAACCGGTCGCGGTATCTACGAACGGTGCGCGGGGCGCGGTACGGTCTTATGAACTAAGAGTGCGCCGTCCCAGCAACCGGGAAGCCCGGTATAACCACGGGTAGCCCGTGACCTGGTTTAACGCGGGGTAGGATGCGCCGTCCCAGTAACCGGGAAGCCCGGCATAACCACGGGTAGCCCGTGACTTGGTGTAACGCTAGGTATCAGGGTGCGCCGTCCCAGCAACCGGGTAGCCCGGCGTAACTACGGGTAGCCCGTAGCCTGGTGTAACGCGGTATAGGTTTCGGATCAGGAGTTGTACTAGGTAGGACTCGGGATCGGGAACTGGTAACGCTACGCTCGCCGGAGCGCCTTATATACCGGCGGCCGGCCTCCCACTCACGCGAATCGGTGCGCGGTGGGGCGGCCCCACGGTGGGGCCGTGACACGGGTGTGGGAGCTTAGGGGCGCCATTGGCGCCGAGCCTCAGAATTGCGCGTGGTGGAACGGCCCGCTAGGCCGTTAGTAACGGTATCGTTACAAAATAGAGACAGTGAAGAGAAGAAACTTTCATGATTTATCATAATGATCATAATGACTTGTGATTGTTTGAGATGTATTTTTAAATTATTTTTGTATTTTCCAGTTAAGGGGGGAAACTAGTGTAACGGCTAAAAAAAGGCTATTTTTAAGGATTTTTTTTCTGGTAAATAATTGTTTTTTTTCCAAATCGCGTTATTAACATCACAAAGTACATAATTTAAACTATCTTTTGTGAAATTTTCGTTAAAAAATATTAATATTTATAGCTACAATAGCCAATAGTGTGAGCCATCTTAAAAAAAAACGGGCGCACGCGTAGCGGGGCAACGAAAGCTCCAAAACAAAAAAAAACAAGGATTTTCTTAAAATATAAGACAATAGCTTCAGTTGCACGTATGGAATTTTCGATTGAATAATTTGTTTTTTTGTAATGTTAAAAACCAGAGGTCAATGTCTCACCGATTTAGGAACTTTTTTCTTCAAAAGTCCGCCATTTTATAACAAATCATTTCTTTTTAAATCCATACGTGCAACTGAAGCTATTGTCTTATATTTTAAGAAAATCCTTGTTTTTTTTGTTTTGGAGTTTT
>NW_021848520.1:32535-38105 GCF_003651465.1 Formica exsecta
GGAACTACCTTTTGTGAAATTTTCGTTAAAAAATATTAATATTTATAGCTACAATAGCCAATAGTGTGAGCCATCTTAAAAAAAAACGGGCGCACGCGTAGCGGGGCAACGAAAGCTCCAAAACAAAAAAAAAGAAGGATTTTCTTAAAATATAAGACAATAGCTTCAATTGCACGTATGGAATTTTCGATTGAATAATTTGTTTTTTTGTAATGTTAAAAATCAGAGGTCAATGTCTCACCGATTTAGGAATTTTTTTCTTCAAAAGTCCGCCAATTTGTAACAAATAATTTTTTTTTTAAATCCATATGTGCAACTGAAACTATTGTGTCTTTTTTTCAGCCGTTACACTGGTTTCTCCCCTTAAGTTGAAATGATTTCAATATGAATTTAGTAAAATATTATATGTACCTGCACCACCACGTATAATAACCGAATATCGGCGGGGCCAATCGTATAAAGGATCCACAGCATCGACAATCATATTTTTCAATAGTCTCTTCCGTTCTGCTGTATAAGGTGCGGGCATAAATTTTGCATAACATTTTCCAACAAGCACGTCAAATTCGACCCACATTGTTGGGACACAGTCAATGTTTTTTTTTCCACTTTCCGTCTTTTCAGCAACAAATTCTATGAGCTGATATAAATAAACTTTCTCAGTCATTATCTAAAAGAGAAATTATATATTTTGTGAATCGGATCGGAAAATTCGATACATTTATCAAAATGAAACTATAACGAATAATGGTTACACATGCTCATATTGATTTAATTTTTTGTACTTACCACAATTTCTTTCATCCTACAGATGTCACAAAATTATAAAACTATATACTATGACCCGAACTCTTATCTTATTGCTCTCCTCTTACTGCTCGCGTCTTAGCAACGCATCGCCAAACACTCGTAACTAAGAAGCGCATCACTTATTAGGGCCAGAGCACAGACTTTTGCATAAACGCATAACCATAAGTATAAGGAAATTGATTGGTCCATAAGCATATGCATAAGGAAATGGACCAATCAATTTCCTTATGCTTATGGTTATGCGCTAAAATCAAAATCTTTTTACCTTTCACGGTAATTACCCGTTTTTGATTTTTCAGAAAATATACATCAATTCATCTCTGTCCAGAAAAATTTTTGCCAAATTTTAGATCTTTTATTCGGTGAAATATTTTTTTATTTTTCAGAAGTTCTTCATTATTATTATTTAGTCGTGCAAAAATGAAATCGCGAAAATTCGAGTCTCTCTGCATGGTCGATTGCTTTTTACTTCCAGTTGTACCATCTTGCGTTCGATTCTACTTATATCGCATCGTATTATTTGCCTGGATGTTGAGCTCACAAGTTGCAACATTTTTAAGTCTTCTGACTTCGTAGGATATATGAAAATGGAGCGTTTTATTTCCCATTGATTTCCTTCAATCTGAATGTTCTGTTGATCTATTCGCGAGCATGCAATTTTCGTCACGACAAGCAATACACCATTCTCGAGAATCACTAGATTATTTGGAAATTTAGTCGTTAATATGAAGCCTTTGTACATGAGTCTCTTTACGTCAAATCTGTTGTGGTTCTGGCTTGTTTTTCTCTTAAGAATTTGAATAGTTGGGATAATCGATGCCTTCTTCGATACAGATGCCAGCTCGTGCAATCGTCTGCATACTTGTGCCAATGGACGATTAGCATTTCGAAGCAGCGATTTAATTCTGCCAAGAAGGCTTTCAAAAGGAAAAGCGAAGATTTCGTTAAGAGTACAATTCATATTTTGCACATCGTCCACTAAATGAATGAGATTGTATGCGTTCATGGTTTGAGACTGACGCCCATAAATGATACCCATTGCTTCAAAAAAACTTGTTAAATATACTAATGCGTGCGCATTATATCTAAACGCGTATTCACTGCTGCACAAAATTCTGCATGCTGAGTGAAATAGCAGGAAATGCTTGTACAAACGTGGGTTCAGAATCTCTCTGAGTACAACAGGACCACAATACAAAAGAAGAAATCGATACTCGTTAGCTTTCCATTGTGCAATGTGGCTCATGCGTCTGGTCTTGCGCTGGAATTCGGATGGTATACATCTTCGTAGCTGCAACATTAAGTTAGAAAGTTCCATTTTTTGTCGTGATCCCAACATATTCCGTCGCTGTAATCGAGTTTGCGCCTTATTTCCAAATATCCAAAATTCTGTGAGTTTTTTCATTATACCTACACAACATAAATGCATGTAGTTTAAAATGAATTTGCAAATGAGGTCTACAGGAGGCTCGATTTTAAGCAGCGACGATTGATATTTGTGATGTTCTGGTTGAATTTGCAACCGAAAAGAACGATCGGTTCTTCTTGGACAGTTTACTTCCGGATATGTAGTACGACGGTTAATGCGTTTTCCTTTAATCTCACACCTCTCACAAGCCCAAAATCCACCATGTCCTTTAACGCCCTTTAAAAAGGATCGTGCTGGCGTGTCACAAATAAAGGAATGAATTTCCACTTCGAATCGATGCCCATTTATTATAATTCCCTCTGCAAATAATTGGTTTATTTTTTTTACAAAATCATGCAAATAGACATCAGCACTCATGGGTTTGGCATCTCTGGAATAAATTGCAAGGGGAAATGGTTCATATATATTTGGATTGAAAAAAACTTTGCGTAATATAGGCCAAGATTGGTCCATAAGCATATGCATAAGGAAATGGACCAATCAATTTCCTTATGCTTATGGTTATGCGCTAAAATCAAAATCTTTTTACCTTTCACGGTAATTACCCGTTTTTGATTTTTCAGAAAATATACATCAATTCATCTCTGTCCAGAAAAATTTTTGCCAAATTTTAGATCTTTTATTCGGTGAAATATTTTTTTATTTTTCAGAAGTTCTTCATTATTATTATTTAGTCGTGCAAAAATGAAATCGCGAAAATTCGAGTCTCTCTGCATGGTCGATTGCTTTTTACTTCCAGTTGTACCATCTTGCGTTCGATTCTACTTATATCGCATCGTATTATTTGCCTGGATGTTGAGCTCACAAGTTGCAACATTTTTAAGTCTTCTGACTTCGTAGGATATATGAAAATGGAGCGTTTTATTTCCCATTGATTTCCTTCAATCTGAATGTTCTGTTGATCTATTCGCGAGCATGCAATTTTCGTCACGACAAGCAATACACCATTCTCGAGAATCACTAGATTATTTGGAAATTTAGTCGTTAATATGAAGCCTTTGTACATGAGTCTCTTTACGTCAAATCTGTTGTGGTTCTGGCTTGTTTTTCTCTTAAGAATTTGAATAGTTGGGATAATCGATGCCTTCTTCGATACAGATGCCAGCTCGTGCAATCGTCTGCATACTTGTGCCAATGGACGATTAGCATTTCGAAGCAGCGATTTAATTCTGCCAAGAAGGCTTTCAAAAGGAAAAGCGAAGATTTCGTTAAGAGTACAATTCATATTTTGCACATCGTCCACTAAATGAATGAGATTGTATGCGTTCATGGTTTGAGACTGACGCCCATAAATGATACCCATTGCTTCAAAAAAACTTGTTAAATATACTAATGCGTGCGCATTATATCTAAACGCGTATTCACTGCTGCACAAAATTCTGCATGCTGAGTGAAATAGCAGGAAATGCTTGTACAAACGTGGGTTCAGAATCTCTCTGAGTACAACAGGACCACAATACAAAAGAAGAAATCGATACTCGTTAGCTTTCCATTGTGCAATGTGGCTCATGCGTCTGGTCTTGCGCTGGAATTCGGATGGTATACATCTTCGTAGCTGCAACATTAAGTTAGAAAGTTCCATTTTTTGTCGTGATCCCAACATATTCCGTCGCTGTAATCGAGTTTGCGCCTTATTTCCAAATATCCAAAATTCTGTGAGTTTTTTCATTATACCTACACAACATAAATGCATGTAGTTTAAAATGAATTTGCAAATGAGGTCTACAGGAGGCTCGATTTTAAGCAGCGACGATTGATATTTGTGATGTTCTGGTTGAATTTGCAACCGAAAAGAACGATCGGTTCTTCTTGGACAGTTTACTTCCGGATATGTAGTACGACGGTTAATGCGTTTTCCTTTAATCTCACACCTCTCACAAGCCCAAAATCCACCATGTCCTTTAACGCCCTTTAAAAAGGATCGTGCTGGCGTGTCACAAATAAAGGAATGAATTTCCACTTCGAATCGATGCCCATTTATTATAATTCCCTCTGCAAATAATTGGTTTATTTTTTTTACAAAATCATGCAAATAGACATCAGCACTCATGGGTTTGGCATCTCTGGAATAAATTGCAAGGGGAAATGGTTCATATATATTTGGATTGAAAAAAACTTTGCGTAATATAGGCCAAGATTGCTTTGTGCTCGATTTAAACAGCGGTACACCGTCGACGTTTATTTGAAGCAAGATTTTCTTATTCTCATGCAAGTTTGCATAGACACAGCTTTTGAGACCCTTTGCAATTCCAAAATATACAAATTCTCCGATACTATTATCTGCTGCTTCTATTTCTTGGATATTGTACTTCGCTGTTTGTGTTTGTAAAAACGTCTTCGCCGATTTTGGAAGTCTTGGTAGCAATCTTTTTCGCAAAATAGCTAAAAGTTCATCTAGGATATTCTGCTGTATATTATTTAAAATCGCCCAATTTCGAATCTGCACTATCTCATCAAGTACTTCATTTCTAGCTTCGATAACCCTCGCTTGTTCATATTCTTCATTATTTGCTAAATTGTCAATTTCATCGACTTGCTCTCCATCGTCTTCAGATATTGACGATTGCCTGTTACTCCTAATATGATCGTATTGCACGTCATCCTCAATCATTAAGTTTTCTATGATTTCTTGTGATTCTTTAATATTCTGTGAGACTACCTCATCTACTATCCCTGCTTCCTGAACTACTTTATCGAACAAGTCACTTTGTGACGAGCTGGTTCCATATTCTACATCATTATGATTCATTATCTCTGGCATAGTTTGTACATTATCTATTTCATTGCCTTGTAACGATGCATTCCCCCATCGTTACTAGACCGTACCCGGCCGCCGATCCGCCGGAAGTCCGCCGCCCGACGAACACCGGTCGGGCAAATGCGGAGGCGCTGAGCGCCCTGTCAGATTAAGATATAAAATAACTCAAAAAGTACTTAATGAAAAAATACTTTATCATAGTGTTTTAAAAAGGTCTCAAGATAAGCTACAAGAATATCCAATGAAAAATGGGGGTTTCATTTAAGAAAACATCGATCACATTGACCTCACCTCGAAAAGGTCATTCAAGGTCAAGTCTATATTTTTATCATGTGGCCCGGTCGAAACCATACAACTTTTGTCTGATATATTTTTTTCTACAATCAAAAATAAAAAAGTTATTTGGGGTGGGACATTAAAATGGGACATCCTGTATATGTAAAAGCAATATTACTGTATTAGATACGCGTGTCTAGTGCGGTCGGTAGTAAGTCGGGATGGTCTGTCCCCGTGTAATTCGGGAGTGCAACGGCCGACGAGAACACCCGTCGATGGCAGGGAACTCCCCACCAC
>NW_021848520.1:39333-41362 GCF_003651465.1 Formica exsecta
ACTTAACCTATACCTGTCAAAAGCAAGTATGGATGCATGCAAGCAGTAACATCGAAGCGCCGTTAGCGCAATCTTTCGTCAAAGACGCCAACCGTACAAGAAATACATTGCCATTATTACATGTGTGTTGTGTACGTGTATATATACGTGTAGCATAATACCACTATATTCTATGCATGTGTTGTGTACATATATAGCGGTAAAGGGACGACGACGACCAGGAAGACGACGACGATGATGATGATGATGGAGATGGTGACGTTTCTTACATGAAAATTTCCACATTTCGACTTTGCTTCATAATATCTCTGCTTTATAGAACAGGCAGAGCGAAAATAAAGACACTTTCCTTATATAAATCGAACCCAAGCTATCGATTAAGCTTATCAAGAATTCGATCGGTTCAGCCGTTATTCAGATCTGGTAATCTAAGGTACTCTCAACTATCCGACTCGCGTATAGATACCCGGGGTGCCTCGCTATTACTACGCGTGGTCTTTTCTTCGCGTGACTTGGCGCGAGACACTACCGTGTCTCTTGATAATTTGGAATACCACGAAAAATTGATGATTTTATTGTCATTTATCAGCAAATATTGGAATTAGATAAAAATTCGTACAACAAAATATCTGAAAATGCCACCAGAAAGGCTAATATTTCATTATGGCTGTGGCGAGCAAGTTTGTGTAGATTCGAAATTCAAAACTTTTTAAATATTAAATATCCCTTATTATTGTTATAGTACTTATAAGTAATTTTTATAATTGTTATAAGTTTATGCGTTAACTAGATTGTGTATAAATTATTTTTAACAATTGCCTCTAATTTTTGTGATTTATTAATGTATTTTTTTTAATTCAAATTTGACAAAATGGTGAATGTTTCTAATTTTGAATATCTAAGATGTTAATATACGTAATGTATATAACATATGCTCCGAGTATCCATTGCCACATGGAACTTCTCAGCTAAAATGCGATCTACTTTTTCTGAAAATACGCTTTAGGTATAACGTTTGAGATGAATCATAAATGATGTGCTTCATATGTAGCCATTGGATGCACAATGAATGTGCTGACTTTGACAGCGACACTTATGTGTATGATTATTGTAAATAAAAAATATGATAATTGCAAATATAAAAAAATATATTATAATATGGAATACATTATTCCAAATTACCGACACCTTCTGAATTTTAATCATTTAGATATTAGTTTAAGTTTCCGACTTTGATTTCTCTTTTCTAAAAAGTAAGAAATCTATTAAGTTTTTGTTTTTTATAATAAATAATTTATTTATCTATTAAAAAGATATTATAAATTCCACCAAAAAGCACGAATTTGGCCTCAAAATTATAAAATAAAACTGATAATTCAAATATGGTGCGCTTTCCTACTAATGCATTATCATATTTAAACAGTTTCTGACATGTAGAATTATCCATATCATGTTATTTTCTATCAGTTTTTTTTTTATGTAGCCTGTAGAATAAGAAAAATTTATTTTCTCATATTTTCACTTTTAAATAGATCGAAGATATAGGGGAGAGTAGGGTAAAACCGGGTACTTTTTGGATTTGTTTTCCTACAAAAATTATTCCAAATTACCGACACCTTCTGAATTTTAATCATTTAGATATTAGTTTAAGTTTCCGACTTTGATTTCTCTTTTCTAAAAAGTAAGAAATCTATTAAGTTTTTGTTTTTTATAATAAATAATTTATTTATCTATTAAAAAGATATTATAAATTCCACCAAAAAGCACGAATTTGGCCTCAAAATTATAAAATAAAACTGATAATTCAAATATGGTGCGCTTTCCTACTAATGCATTATCATATTTAAACAGTTTCTGACATGTAGAATTATCCATATCATGTTATTTTCTATCAGTTTTTTTTTTATGTAGCCTGTAGAATAAGAAAAATTTATTTTCTCATATTTTCACTTTTAAATAGATCGAAGATATAGGGGAGAGTAGGGTAAAACCGGGTACTTTTTGGATTTGTTTTCCTACAAAAAGTTTT
>NW_021848520.1:41648-44693 GCF_003651465.1 Formica exsecta
CCATTTGAAAATATGCAAAACATCGTGTAATTACAAAATCTAGATTTATTTTAATCAAAATACAATATAAAGATGTATTCTATTGACAAAAATCACAAATAAAGATATCCCCTTGTTCGACGATGCTGCAGGACTTCCTTATTTAACTTTTTAACTTTAGGGGTCTTAAAAATCTTTTTTTAGTGGTTTCTTTTTCTGAGCGTTAGTTTTTATTTCCAACTGCTTTTTGTAGAGACACAAAGTCAAGATAACAGTTCTTCCTCTTTTCATTATATGAGATGTACCCGGTTTAGCCCCAACACGAAAGTAACAAATACGGCGATTGTATATTCCGGCATACAAAGTGCCGATCAAAATTAATATGATATACTCTCTAATATGTACAGAACGCAATGCTGCACTTACCGAAACAGATGCTCTACATAGAAAAAGTGCGCGACGACTCGATTCTTGCCTCGATATCGATCTTTTTTAAACTAAAAACTTTAAATTTTTATTAAAAACGAAATATCGTATGCACAGCGGCACGGTTTATTTTAAAATAATGATGGCGCCAATCTACAACTAATAACACAAGTTAGCCATAAATAACAGCATTTATTACGAAAAGAGGGGTACCCGGTTTGACCCGCCTACCCGGTTTTACCCAACTTTCTCCTATTACTTATTGTTAGCCAAGCGAATATCGAGATAAAATGTAGTACAATGTACGCGTATATAGGTAAGTAAAACGCACATGTTTCCACGCAATAAAAGAAATAGTTGCCTGATGGACGAAAGCAACTTAGAAATTGTATCATGTAAATTAATACTCAACAATTTTACGTGAGATCGTGGTATTTGTCTTTAGTCATAATGCCTGAAAAGTATAGAGGCAAACTGATAAGCATCTATACTTTTCATGTCGAATAAAAAATGAGTTGGAACCTGCGTTGTGTCGATATAGCAAGCAGATCACTGGTTATTGGCATTAGTTAGAGTCATTATCCTTACAATGGCAAGCAAACGATGGAAGGACGACATCGCATACGCGATGACCCCTTTCATATTGATTTCTTGGCCCCTTGGCGTTTGGCCATTACAAGTCTATAACTTTTATTCGTTATTACGCAGTATTTTGAGTATCTGTTTCTTAGTATAAACTTTCATTTGAATGCGAACATGATGATTATTGACGTGCGGTCGTTTGAAGATAACGTAGAATATTTTCTACATTGATCTTGAAACGCTTTAAAGAAAATTTCGGTATATTTCGATAATAGTATTAAATATACAATCTTCGCATTTTTGACAACGTATATAGAGTGAAATTTGAACTTTGCTCCAACATTAATAACATAATGGATAAGTCATACAATATGTACAATCAATAACGATCGTAAGTTATTGAAAACTATCTAAAAAGAACTTTTTTCTTGAGTTTTATAATTCATTTACATTTATTTTTTAATTAGGATGTTTAAAGATAACAAAAATTTTTTCGACATATATTATTTAGTAAACACATTATCTGTAGTAAAACATGTCTATAAATCTTGACCTTGATGTATATTGTCAAGATCTTGATTCTAAATAACATTACAAAATTTTTCAACGTGTATATGTATGTAAAGATCTATGTATTTGCTAAGTGTGTGTATAAATTGGTATACGTAGTATATAAATAGTATTTATATAAATTACAAATAATTTGAATTTTTCATTGTCAAAATCTATATTTAGATCTAGATACATGAACTTTAATGAATGTTTATTTTTTTATAATTTTTTAATAAACAAGGCGATAACTGACAAAACTCACTGGTAAGTTACTTAGGGTCATGATATTAACAATATATGTAAAAATCAAAATCATCTACAAGTGTTACATTAAAGTAAACGTGCTACTATGCTATATGTATGTATATATACAGGGTGGACCAGTAACTCTTGCCACCTCGAATATCTTCGAGACTAGAACATAGATTCCAAGCGTGCATCGATAGTGGCGGCAATCACTTTGAGCACATTTCATAAGCGTGAGTTTTTATTAATATCAATATTAATATTTTATTAATATTGTTACGTCCAGACTCGAATGAATGGAGAGTCAGCGGGAGGGCGTAACCTACTAACCTCTAGACAAACGCTAGGCGATGCGTGTCTTAGAGTTGAACGAACAGACCATGGCCCCAGATAGGTCAACGACCGGAAGGGTCGCTAGTAGGATATATAGGAGAGTTCTAACGCAGGTCCACCGATGGGCAAAGGGTCCGCGGAGAGGGGGGAGGGGGACCGCTTCCTAACCGATAGGCGAGGAATCCGCTAACCTAACCTAACCTAACCTAACCGGTAGGCGAGGGGTCCGCGGAGAGGGAGAGGGGGACCCGCGACGAAACCGATAGGTGAGGGACCCGCGGGAAAAAGGGGGATCGCGGCGAAACCAATAGGCGAGGGACCCGCGGGGAAGAGGGAACGCAAAGGTACGATGCCGCGAGGAGGCGTGGGAGAAGGATAGCGCGAGGCGTCCGCAATGTGTTGGAGAAGGATAGCGCTAATGATATTCTATGGGCGTGAGAGAAGGATAGCGCGAGGCGTACATATAAGCGTAAGACAAAGATAGCGTTTGCATGCACGTTGGAGAGAGATGGCGCGAGGCATGCACTTGGGAGAGAGAGATAGCGCGAAGCATGCACGTGGATGATACGGCGTTCATAAGGCGGTGCGTGAAGGATAGCGCGAGGCATGCACGCGTGTAGGAGAAGGATAGCGTCCGCATTGGCGTGGGAAAAGGATGACGTTCGCATGCACTTGGGAGGGAGAAAGTGAGGCATGCACGCGTGTGGGAAAAGGAAAGAAGGAGGCGCAGAAATAATTAACACTTTAATTTTAATAATAATAATAATAAAAATATTTATTTAAAAATTGTGTATATAATATAATTGTGTGTGTGTGTGTGTGTAAAAAATAATAAAAATGTTTGAGATTGCATTAAATTACTTTTAATTTAATTTCTTCTTTGTCACATGGGCTTCGCATTATTATTCCATCGCGATCAAAGTCGAA
>NW_021848520.1:45281-47055 GCF_003651465.1 Formica exsecta
CTATACTTTATACGTACTCGCACACCGACATTGCGTAACTGCACACACACATTGTACATACTCACATCTATACGTTATCCGTACTCGCACACATACATTGTTCGTTCTCACACTCGCCACTCGTCTCGCGCGCACATACACTCACACACCTCGTACACCTATACATACACTCACGCTGTACCAACACACATTTACACGCAATAAATTACATTTTACCAAACAACCAATCGCATTCGTGTCTCGATACCGCTTTCCCGAACCCAGGATCCCGACCGAGTTATCCGTCGCCCGCCTCGCGAAAGCGGCTTGTTACAAAGTGACAAAAATTTTATTTTTCTACATTTTCTTCATACATTGGAAATTCTGTCAAGCAAGCAAAAATTAAAAAGAATAGAAATAAACAGATATAAGCAAGCTGTTTTTGTGAAAGATGATTTTGATTTATGAATTTGATTCTTGCAATATCATCGATATTTTACCATTATATGTAATCTCATATGAGAGATGTACATTGATGTATTGATCCTTGGGTTTTTTCTTGCAAAAGTGTAACTAAATATTTCCCAAAATCCATGTATCATTGTTGTGCCATCTCCTTTAATATTAATTTAAAATAAAGATTGTAACAAGCCGCTTTCGCGAGGCGGGCGACGGATAACTCAGTCGGGATCCTGGGTTCGGGAAAACGGTATCGAGACACGAATGCGTTTTGATGTTTGGTAAAATGTAATTTATTTCGTGTAAATGCATGGTGGTACAGCGTGAGTGTATGTGTAGGTGTACGAGAGGTGTGTACAATGTGAGTGTATGTGCGCGCGAGACGAGTGGCGAGTGTGAGAACGGACAATGTATGTATGCGAGTACGGATAAAGTATAGCTGTGAGTATGTACGATGTGTGTGTGCGGTTACGCAATGTCGGTGTGCGAGAACGTATAAAGTATAGATGCGAGTATGTACAATGTGTGTGTGCGGTTACGCAATGTCGGCGTGCGAGTACGTATAAAGTATAGATGCTTGTATGTACAATGTGTGTGTGTGCGGTTACGCACTGTCGGTGTGCGAGTACGTATAAAGTATAGCTGCGAGTATGTACAATGTGTGTGTGCGGTTACGCAATGTATGTGTGCGAGTATGCAATGCCGGGGGGTGCATGCAATGCACCGCGATTCGCGTTTTCGGGTGTTTGGTCGCGTATCGATTCTTAATCGCGCAGCGTAAATCCGGCAGGAGCCGTTAGCTGTCGGGTGGTTCTTTGCGGCCGCGTCAGTGGGCGGTGGGCGGTCCTTCGACGCGGGTATCGATTTCGGCTGTCAATCGGTGTCGCGGTAGGGCGCAGGTCGGCCCTCGGCGCGGGACTTAGCGCTCCCGTATTAATGGCGCGTCCCGATGTCGTAATGGCGGTCGGGCTGTATTAGATACGCGTGTCTAGTGCGGTCGGTAGTAAGTCGGGATGGTCTGTCCCCGTGTAATTCGGGAGTGCAACGGCCGACGAGAACACCCGTCGATGGCAGGGAACTCCCCACCACTAGAAGGTCGCCGTTGCACGCAGGTGGTCGGATTTATGCGAGGTGTCGAGTACTCTCGACGGGGACGAGTACGCCCGTTCCCGTTTGCCTCGTTTTAATTGGTTTCGGAAGGATCGCTCTCGGAGATGCCACAAACTCTCGGCGGAGGCTGAGTACACCCAACCCCGTTTTCTCTCTCTCTGAGCGGTTAATGATCTAGGCGGTTTCCAGGCGTCTTACAGACTCTGGCGGTGCGGAAGATCTGGTC
>NW_021848520.1:48091-52226 GCF_003651465.1 Formica exsecta
TGTATGTGTGCGAGTATGCAATGCCGGGGGGTGCATGCAATGCACCGCGATTGCGCGCAGCGCGATTCGCGTTTTCGGGTGTTCGGTCGCGTATCGATTATTAATCGCGCACGTAAATCCGGCAGGAGCCGTTAGCTGTCGGGTGGTCCTTTTCGGCCGCGTCGGTGGTCGGTGGGCGGTCCTTCGACGCGGGTATTGATTTCGGCTGTCGATCTGTGTCGCGGTAGGGCGCAGGTCGGCCCTCGGCGCGGGACTTAGCGCTCCCGTCTTAATGGCGCGTCCCGATGTCGTAATGGCGGTCGAGCCGTATTAGATACGCGTGTCTAGTGCGGTCGGTAGTCAGTCGGGATGGTTGGTCCCCGTGTAATTCAGAAGTGCAACGGCCGACGAGAACACCCGTCGATGGCAGGGAACTCCCCACCACTAGAAGGTCGCCGTTGCACGCAGGTAGCCGGATTTATGCGAGGTGTCGAGTACTCTCGACGGGGACGAGTACGCCCGTTCCCGTTTGCCTCGTTTTAATTGGTTTCGGAAGGATCGCTCTCGGAGATGCCACAAACTCTCGGCGGAGGCTGAGTACTCCCAACCCCGTTTTCTTTCTCTCTGAGCGTTCTAGGATCTAGGCGGTTTCCAGGCATCTTACAGACTCTGGCGGTGCGGAAGATCTGGTCAGTCTTTTTCACAACACAAGTTTTGTCCAGCTTATACAGTGCAAATTGGGCACATATTGCAGGGCCTTATCTGATGCAGCGGTTTCCTACACTCTGCGCAAGACGATCCCAGGATTAGGTCATAAATTGCACTTTCCTGTTCTCGCACAACACGAATATTCGAAAATATGTCTGAAATTCGCATAAAACAGTATGTGCAAAATTTTTCGTTGACGTCACTTTTATAATAAAAGTATATACAGCACATTTTCTTCGAGAATGACATCCTCGTCATCATCAATAACCATAACTTCTTCGTCAGCCATAACACATATTGCTAAGATCGTCGTAAGGACGTAGACGGTTGCGTACTATAACGCTGCACACTCCTCTCGATTATATATTTTAATTTCATATCTTTTGTCTCCTTCTAACTGGAGTATCACGTCTCATCTATCTCATCATTTTTCTAGATCTTAAGCAGAGTATGTTGAGAGAAAGATTTAAGTTTTGCAGACTGTGCATATCTATTACACAGTTTTTATTCATACATAAAGGATGGGTTAAATAATTGCACTCACAGATAAATAGTAAAATAACTTATTTATTACAAGCATCGTGAAGAATATCATTTACGGCACATGTCAATAACTCGCAATCTATGAGTGATTCGCGGTTAAACATATCACTTTCACGTATTGCTTTTGCAGCGTCTCATACATTAGCGATATTATTCTGTTGTAAAACAGTTACGAATTGTTTGAATTGTTCATTTACAATATGCGTATTTTCGCATAACCAGTAATACATATGATCTATGCATTTTTCAAAATCGAATAAATAGAATAGAGTTAGCGGTTTCATATATAAAAAATTATTGGATAATCCTATTTTTATAATATTCGAAAGCAGAGGAAATAATAATATTATTGAAGGAATGTCTAGACAAATTGAGCGAAACGGGTGCTGATGTGCCGTGCGCGAGTGAACGCGGGAGCGCGAGGATCACGTGAAATGGGCACGAAGGCGTTATGTGAAAAGCAGTCAATTTATTTAAAACGATAAATAGTTAACAAGTTTTTTGTTGCTCAGATTTATGCTAATCTTAACCGTGTCTGGTTCCGGCGAGCGACCGGGAGCGCAACGATAATCTCCGCGAGCGACGGATATATCGAATACCGCAAGCGACGGTATAAACGGAGCGATTCCGCGAGCAACGGAATAACCCGCGAGCAACGGATAGAATTGCGTTTCGAATATTCGCGAGCTACAAATATTCTCGAAGACGCGATATTTCGCGAACCACAAGCGATGGTTAACAAAGGAAAAGCGAGCTAATTTAACTTTATCTAGCGAACGTCTACGTACAAAATTCACACACTGTCTCGTCAAAAATATCGGATTGAGTGCGCCCGGCGGTTCCCCGAGAGAGCTTTTATACAACCGATCTTTTTGTGTTCTAGAATTTTCTACTTGTTTGTCTCAAATTTCGCGTCGGTTGTTATGTTCGATGATTAGTTAAAATTTGAACGTTGTTATTAGACTTTGTTTGTCGTTTTAGGCTCTCCCGGGTGACCGCTGCGTGGCCCGCATCGATAGGCACGAGTGGTGCCGCGGGCCTGGCGCGGTTCGCGTAGCGCCGCTGTTGAAGCGCGCTCCTATTTGTTGCGAGCCGTGCGACGCGCGACATGGCGGCTGACGCGCCAAATTTCGAGCGTGATTAATCGGCGCTTTATTGTTGGTCTTTATCGTGGCTAATTGCTATTCGTAATCATTTGCGTTCGATTTCGAACACGATATTTTTCAATTTTTCTATTCAAGCGCCGATGTACGGCTGCTTCGCGATGACATCACCCCCCAGGTGTGAGATTTAGCCGAATTCGCAAAAAAATGCAACATAATATAAAATTTTCAAGCGCCGATGTGCGGTTGCTTCGCGATGACATCACCCCAGATATCAGAATTCAAACGCGCGTGTCAAAACATGACAAAATCGTGAAGCGGAATGCACACAAAAAATGCAACGTAATATAAAATTTTTAAGCGCTGATGTGCGGCTGCTTCGCGATGACATCATCCTAGATATTCCAGAATTCAAACGCGCGTGTCAAAACATGACAAAATCGTGAAATATAAGGATAATCCTCATGGTTAAATTGCACTAACATACTTGGACAGCAGCATGTAATTTGAAACTTTTGCCATGCATCTTGGCTGAGATGACATCATCTCTAGACGACAAAAAATGCAATAATCGACATTAGTCAAAATATACGTGACAAACCGCGAAATAAAGATTTAGTTTAAACACATGATAGAAAGAGACATCAAGCTAGAATAAAAAATCATGGTAAAGAGGCACACCCTGTCAGTATTTTCGCCAAGAGTTCCGAGACAAGAGCTACTAATAAGCGCATCTTGTTAGCAAAATTTTTGGCATAAAACTGGAAATATGGCGGAAAACAGTACCGAACGAAATCCGCGCGAGCAATCTGCAAGGGTAAATTCGATAAAGGAGTATGTTGCGTGGGAGCAACCATGCGACGAATATATCGAATCGGTGGAAGAGCAAAGCCGAATCAAAGGTCCACGATTATCGATCGGGATTCGACAATCGCTGATTGCCCGCATTGCGCGACTCGAGGGATTGAAGAACTCGTTACGCACGCGTTTTGTACATGCGGGTGCAGGATGCAGCACGCGGCAACACGGATTGATTTGGCGAGAGTTCGATACGGGGTTCGAGAGCCGCATATTGACTGGTGCGGTTATAAATCATAATCATATCGAGCCTTGTCAATTTTTCGGGGATGCCAAAGACATTGTGCTCGAACACGTGCAAACTGTGATGAAAAAACACTTTAATGTGAAAATTAATACATTGTTCAATGGTAAATTTGTGACGGGTGATAAACGCGCAAATAAAAGTATCAATACGAGAAACTGAACTCTTTCGCACAACCGATTTCCGCGAATGGTACGAGCGACGCGTTGTCGAGCCCACTCTAGCATCGCATTGATTTGAATGACAAATTACAGTCACATACGGTGGACTGTCGAGAGATGAACGAGTGCGCTATCCGATTACTGAGCGATAAGGACAAGTGGCTCACGTTCAACAACTATAATCGGAAGGAGCGGCTTCCTTTCGTATACGCCGACTTGGAGTGCGTTTTGGAGAAGACGGAGGAAGAGAGAAACTACCAGCATCACAAAGTATTTAGCATAGCATATTATGTACATTGTTCGTACGACGAATCGTTATCCGCGTATCATTCTCGTCGCGGTACCGATTGCATGTCATGGTTCGTCAAAGAACTTAAAAATTTAGCACTGCGTGTAAAAACAATTTTGTCAGGTAATGTCCCCATGGTAAATTTAACATCTGATGAATGGGAAAAATTTCACAGCGCGACGCATTGCCACATATGCGAAAAACCATTCGTCCAAAACGATACACGCGTACGCGATCATTGCCATCTGAC
>NW_021848520.1:52895-57005 GCF_003651465.1 Formica exsecta
AACTTAAAAATTTAGCACTGCGTGTAAAAACAATTTTGTCAGCTAATGTCCCCATGGTAAATTTAACATCTGATGAATGTGAAAAATTTCACAACGCGACACAATGCCATATTTGCGAGAAACCATTTGTACAAGACGATACACGCGTACGCGATCATTGCCATCTGACTGGGCGATACAGAGGTCCCGCGCATTCAAATTGCAATTTAAATTATAAAGATTCTTTTTGCATTCCAATAGTTTTTCATAATTTATCCGGTTACGACGCACATTTTATTATAAAGGAAATAGCTACAGCGTTCGAAGGGAGAGTCGACTTACTTCCGATAACAAAGAAAAAATATATATCGTTTACGAAAAATGTTAAACTTGGCGAAGAGAAATAGAAAATTCATATTAAATTGCGTTTTATCGATTCATATAAGTTTATCACAGCTAGTCTCGATAAATTGGCATCATTCTTGAATAAAGACAAACTCAAAATTTTAAAATCAGTATTTCTAAATTTATCGAATGACAATTTCAATTTATTAACACGGAAGGGCGTCTTTCCATATGAATATATTGACTGCGCCGACAGGTTGCAAGATACCTGTTTACCACCGCGCGAATCATTTTACAGTTCCTTGACCGGTGACACAATATCCGAGAGCGATTACGCGCACGCCAAGAACGTGTGGGAGCGGTTCTCCATTCGAACGCTGGGCGAATATAGCGACTTGTATCTCAAAATTGATGTATTTTGGCGAACGGGCGCTAGAACGCGAGCGCAGCGGGAGGCGTAAGCGTGAAGCGGCCGGCGTGAAGCGGCGGGCAGCGTGAAGCGGATTTGACTTAACTAGGATTTTATTTGCATGCGCGTTAGCTTAATATCTACGGTGACGTTATTTACACGCGGGTTGATCGCGACGCGGTTATCCCGGTCGGGCTTATTTCTAGCGGTTTATAATTACGGCGCGATTTACAGGCACGGACTTAGAATTAGCAGGATTATAATTACGGCGCGGTTCGCAAGCGCGGACTTACAGTTAACCGGACTTATTACTAGCAGGCTTATAATTACGGCGCGGTTCGCAAGCGCGGACTTACAGTTAACCGGACTTATTACTAGCAGGCTTATAATTACGGCGCGGTTTCCAGTGACTGTGAACCAAATTAAAAAATTCGAACTTGCCAACAATATCTCAATCAATGTATATAGTATCGAGGAAAAGAACATTGTCCCGATACGTCTAAGTGAACTAAAAAGAAACAAACACGTCAACTTGCTGTACGTGAAAGACAACAACGTTGGACATTTCGCGTGGATCAAGAATCTATCCAGACTCGTGAGCTCACAATTGAGCAAACATAATGGTCAAAAATATATCTGCGATCGGTACGTATATATTTAATAAATCACATTGTAGAAATAATTGAACAACGTTCCGTGTCCAATACTGCGTGTCCAATCGAGCGGTGTCCAATCGTTCCGTGTCCAAACGGGTGTCACCCCTAGAGAGCCAGAAAACCTGGCAGAGCTAAGAAAGCCTTAGCCCCGAGCGGTATTGGTCAGGTCGGTGTCAGGAGCAGGATGTCGGGACAGGATCTGGTCTCGATGTCTCGGCCGGCCGGGATTATATACCCGGCCGGCGCCCCCACTACGGTCCGTCGGTGGGAGTCGGTTTGCCGTGGGGGCAAGCGTGATAGCGCAAGCGGCGTGCATGTGAACGAGATAGCACGTGTGGCGCACGTGCAAGCGAGACAGCGCGTGTGGCGTACGTGCAAGCGAGATAGCACGAGCGGCGTGCGTGCGAGCGAGATAGCACGTGTGGCGTGCGTGCAAGCGAGACAGCGCGTGTGGCGTACGTGCAAGCGAGATAGCATGAGTAGCGCATGCGCAAGCAGGATAGGTATAGCAGGAAGAAACAGCGAGGCAAGCGAGGTTATACCTAACTATATTTTAAACATATTTACAATATTTACAGTGTTAGAGCGTGACGACCCTGTCGTTACAAATTAATGAATAATGCGGTATTTGGCAAAACGATGGAAAATGTGCGCAATCATGTTAATATTAAGCTCGTGACACATTGGGATGGAAGATATGGCGCAGAGGCGATGATCGCAAAACCAAATTTTCAAAGTAGAAGCGTGTTTTCGGAGAATTTGATCGCCGTTGAATTGCGCAATCTCGAGGATCTCGAGGTTAAACCAATCTACGTGGGTATGTGTATACTCGACATATCCAAGACATGTTTGTACGAGTTTCACCACGATTATATGGTACATATGGTACCAGAGAAATGTAAAGTCATGTACACCGACACCGACAGTCTCACATAAAGTGTGACGATGTATATGAGAATATAAAGCGCAACGTCGACAGATTCGATACCAGCGATTATGCAGTGGACAATGTGTACGGTATACCGCTCGCGAATAAAAAGATACCGGGTTTAATGAAGGATGAAAATAATGGCGCCATCATGACCGAATTCGTCGGACTTAGGGCAAAAATGTACGCGTTGCGAGTAGATGGTAAGAAAGACACGAAAAAAGTAAAAGGCGTCAAGAGTAACGTCGTCGCGAGAACGATAACGTTCGACAATTACACGCGGTGTTTGAACGAAGAGATTGAAATGACGCGTCAGCAGTCTTGTATAAAATCTAAATTACACGAAGTATACACCATCCGCGAGACAAAAATTGCTCTAAGTCCGTACGATGACAAGCGGTATATCGTACCCAAAACCACCGACACGCTACCGTGGGGACATTACAAAATACCATTGTAAATAAAAATCATGTATATTTATTGTAAATAAAAATTACGTATATTTATTGTAAATAAAAATTACGTATATTTATTGTAAATAAAAATTACGTATATTTATTGTAAATAAAAATTACGTATATTTATTGTAAATAAAAATTACGTATATTTATTGTAAATAAAAATTACGTATATTTATTGTAAATAAAAATTACGTATATTTATTGTAAATAAAAATTACGTATATTTATTGTAAATAAAAATTACGTATATTTATTGTAAATAAAAATTACGTATATTTATTGTAAATAAAAATTACGTATATTTATTGTAAATAAAAATTACGTATATTTATTGTAAATAAAAATTACGTATATTTATTGTAAATAAAAATTACGTATATTTATTGTAAATAAAAATTACGTATATTTATTGTAAATAAAAATTACGTATATTTATTGTAAATAAAAATTACGTATATTTATTGTAAATAAAAATTACGTATATTTATTGTAAATAAAAATTACGTATATTTATTGTAAATAAAAATTACGTATATTTATTGTAAATAAAAATTATATGTATATTTATTGTAAATTATATGTATATTTAAGGTCGAGGTGATGGGGACTGCCTTCCTTCATCGGCATATTTACCTTTTCCAGGCGCAGCTGGTTTCATAAAATGTTACTTTGTAGGAAAACAGTCGTGAGCATACACAACCACTCAAAAGTATTTGCCCACCATCGATTTTGTGGATAATTTTTATATAAAAGCGTTAGCTAGCACTTTACCTATATTTTCTTTATGTACACATGTATCGTCGTTAAATAAGGCATTTTGAAATAATATTTTGATTATCACTAATATAAGTTTAAGATTACGTACGAGTTTAGGTTTAGGATCGGGGCCTCTGGTGGCTCAGGGAGTAGCGCGCCTGACTCACATCCCAGAGAACTCGGGTTCGATTCCCGACTCCGACCCTGGCCTGCGCTTTCCTATTTTTCCTTTTCTACCACCTCCCTAACACAAATTCCTTCCTTCCCCCAAGAGAAACCTACATATATACGACATTATTCTATCTTTAAAACCAGTTTATGGCCGTATAGCGAGTATTCGCTGGAACCAATCCCAAAACCCAAGCAAGCAAGTGTGTGAAGACGTATATGAGAATATAAAGCGCAACGTCGACAGATTCGATACCAGCGATTATGCGGTGGACAATGTGTACGGTATACCGCTCGCGAATAAAAAGATACCGGGTTTAATGAAGGACGAGAATAATGGCGCCATCATGACCAAATTCGTCGGGCTTAGGGCAAAAATGTACGCGTTGCGAGTAGATGGCAAGAAAG
>NW_021848520.1:59942-65744 GCF_003651465.1 Formica exsecta
GTTAAATTTAATAAACCAATCTACGTGGGTATGTGTATACTTGACATATCCAAGACATGTTTGTACGAGTTTCACCACGATTATATGGTACCTATGTATCGAGAGAAATGTAAAGTCATGTACACCGACACCGACAGTCTCATATATCACATAGAGTATGAAGAAGGGGCCTCTGGTGGCTCAGGGAGTAGCGCGCCTGACTCACATCCCAGAGAACTCGGGTTCGATTCCCGACTCCGACCCTGGCCTGCGCTTTCCTATTTTTCCTTTCCTACCACCTCCCTAACACAAATTCCTTCCTTCCCCCAAGAGGAACCTACATATATACGACATTATTCTATCTTTAAAACCAGTTTATGGCCGTATAGCGAGTATTCGCTGGAACCAATCCCAAAACCCAAGCAAGCAAGTGTGTGAAGACGTATATGAGAATATAAAGCGCAACGTCGACAGATTCGATACCAGCGATTATGCGGTGGACAATGTGTACGGTATACCGCTCGCGAATAGAAAGATACCGGGTTTAATGAAGGACGAGAATAATGGCGCCATCATGACCGAATTCGTCGGGCTTAGGGCAAAAATGTACGCGTTGCGAGTAGATGGTAAGAAAGACACGATAAAAGTAAAAGGCGTCAATAATAACGTCGTCGTGAGAACGATAACGTTCGACGATTACACGCGGTGTTTGAACGAAGAGATTGAAATGACGCGTCAGCAGTCTTATATAAGATCTAAATCAGTGCTCGGAGATAGTTGCCCTTTTCGGGCCGATTCCGTGGCTCACGCCTATTGCCCCCCACTCACCGCTCGTGCGACGAGTCGCCAGATACGCGTAACTAAGGAGCGCGACGCTTTGTCTCAGGAGCGTCCGTATATAAGAATGCCCAAATATAATAATAAGACAATACTTTTCTATAAATAAAAGTTTTTCTTCAATATTTTATATCAATGAAATATAAAATATTGAAGAAAAACTTTTAATTTTGAGAATTTTCGCCGTGCATTTAGAAAAGTATTGTCTTACTATTATACTTGGACATTCATCGCCTACTTTGAATCTTGCCGGTGCCGCAATCTTTACGTTGCTGTATACCATATTTAAAAGTTTATCGGCGATTGCGGGGGTAACATCGATAGGTCTCATACCGATAGTGCGATGTTTTCGCGCATTGTACTCTCCAACGAGCCAGGACAACGAACTCGGTCAACGACACGTTGCGGATCATATACTCGCCGCGAAAGCGCGAACACGTATTACAGCGAGAGATTCGACTATTGGCAAAAGAGCAGCCGCTACAGCTGTTTAGGCGGCTATGAAAGCAAAGACAAAATTCGGTATGGGGATGAAAACAAAAAAATCATCGATGAAAAAAAAGACTGTGAAAAAACGAATACTTCCTATAGCGAAGCGCGGTGGTATCTTACCCATTTTACCATTATTGGGAGTTCTCGGTTCGTTGGCTGGCGGAGCAGCGGGAATCGCGAAGGCGGTGAACGATAGCAAGGCGGCGCAACGTCAGCTCGAAGAAATGCAGCGTCATAATCGCGCCATGGAAGGTCACGGTCTTTATCTTGCTCCATACAAGCGCGGACGAGGTTCTCAACAGCGGCTAAGAAAAAAAAACGTCAAAATAAAAATGCCTACTGGTGTAATTACCAATATACAATTGGAACAACTTGCAAGACGTATGCGTATACAATTTTTTAGAGGCGTTTTCATGCGCAATAATTTACCGATAAACGGTGTACGGCAAAATGAGAGCGGTATCGTCAGTTTGGATGGCGTCGATGGTTTCGGTACTCATTGGGTTGCGTATGCAAAAAGGGGAGATGTAGTATATTTCTATAGTTTTGGAAATCTTCGACCGCCCAAGGAATTAGTGCGATATTTTGGACAGAATGTTACAAATATTGAATACAATCACACGGCCTATCAGAATTATAATCAAAGTATTTGTGGACAATTGTGTCTTCGATTTCTTCAAACGGTCGATGATCGATATGAATTTAAAGCTTGACAATTCTCCGTCGCGACTCAGTATTCGTTCGACAGTTTTCCAGCATGTCAATCACGCTTACGTTGACCGGCAAGAGTAGCGCTCTTGCTGTAAGCTACTTTCCGGCTATAGATTTAAACGATGGCGATTACGAGCTTGATTTAACGGATTTTGAAACTTATCATACGATATCGAACGTGAATTCTTGGAATAATAAACTTTATTTTGATAACGACGATAAGGAAATTACGATTCCCGAAGGATCGTACGAATTACACGCAATAAACGAATATCTCCGACGTGCAATTTTACAACATCGACGCGTAGTTGATTCCAACGATATTGTTGATGACGAAGAATACGATGAATATCCAATAATGCTTCGCGCTAATCATAATACACTAAAAAGTGAAATCAAATGTGTCTATAGAATAAATTATAGTAAACCGGGCAACGTTGGATCGTTGTTGGGATTCTCGTCGAATCGTATATTACAACCTCGGAAATGGCACGAATCGGATGTACCGATAAATATTATTAGCGTAAATATTATTCGTATAGAATGCAGCGTAACCACTGGCGCGTACAGCAATGACAAGCGCGTACACACGATACATGAATTTTCACCGAGCGTACCGCCAGGATATAAGATATCGGAAACGCCAGCACAGATCATTTATCTACCGATCGTCGCACGGAGCATTACTGATTTAACGATACGCATTGTTGATCAAGAAGGACATTTGCTCGATTTTCGAGGAAAGGAAATTACCGTAAGATTGCATATACGGCGGCGGCAAAAATAAAGCGTTTGACAAATGAAATGCTTGTGTTGAACGAAAACACGGAGCACCCGAGAGACAATATTTTACGAGGGATAATATTTTTGCGAGTAGGCGAGTGACTGCGGTATCGGGTGACAATAATCAGATATCTGGTTACGCTAAAAAGAAGCTCAGCGCGTTGAATCGCGAGATTTTAAAATCATTGGGGTTCATCGTACATAATTGACATCTTGAATATCGGAGGCGAGCCGATCTTTGACGATCGTATCGTGAAGATTGAGACTCATACGTACAATCCATACTCCAACACAACGCTTGGATATAGCGACGAGATACGGATACCGATACAACATCAAGATTTGTACACGTTACCATGTGTAAGTTTTCTATACGTCGAGGGAAAGTTGAGGGTGCGTAAAGTAGATGAAGGGGCAAGAGTGGTATTGGGAAACAATTGTGTCGCGTTTATGTTTGATGAACTTTGATATGAACTCGACGGTGTGGAGATTGACCGCAACAGAAACGTAAGAATAATTTCCACGATTAAAAACTATGCCTCTCTAACAATCGAGAAAGGTAAAATCTTGGAGAATGCTGCGTGGAATATGTCGCATAATGGTGTTGAAGCTAACTTCAATTTTTGCGTGCCGCTAAACATACTACTGGGTTTTTGCGAAGATTATAAGCGAGTTGTGATCAACGCTCGTCACGAATTAATTCTAATACGTTCGCGCAACGACAACAATTGCATATTTGGACATGCTTCAGCTGATATCGAATTATTCAAGATACAATGGCGTATGCCACATGTAATATTGAGCGAGGTCAACAAACTATCCTTGCTACGCGCGTTGGAAAGCGGGCGATACTTGAATATGAGTTTTCGCTCTTGGGATCTATACGAATTTCCTCTATTGCATAATACGACCAAGCATTCGTGGACCGTGAAAGCCGCCTCTCAGCTGGAGAAGCCGCCATACGTGTGTGACGCGGTCACCTCGCTCGACGCTCGGATCGGCTCGTCGGTGTCCGGCGGTGAGAGAGCCAGAAAACCTGGCAGAGCTAAGAAAGCCTTAGCCCCAAGAGGTAGTGGTCAGGTCGGTGTCAGGAGCAGGATGTCGGGACAGGATCTGGTTTTGATGTCTTGGCCGGCCGGGCTTATATACCCGGCCGGCGCCCCCACTACGCATGGTCGGTCCGTCGGTGGGAGTCGGTTTGCCGCGGGGGCAAGCGCGATAGCGCGAGCGGCGTGCGTGCGAACGAGATAGCACGTGTTGCGCACGTGCAAGCGAGATAGCACATGGGACGTACGCGCAAGCGAGATAGCACGTGTGGCGCACGTGCAAGCGAGATAGCACGCGTGGCGTACGTGCAAGCGAGATAGCACAAACGGCGTGCGTGCGAGCGAGACAGCATGAGTAGCGCATGCGCAAGCAGGATAGTTATAGCAGGAATAGACAGTGATGCATGCGAGGTTATAGATATTTATATTTTAAACATATTTAACATATTTACAATTATGTACAGGAACGGCTGTGCCGTTACACGTTATTGTGGGTAGGTACGGGATAGGAGATCTATTGCTTTAGGATACTACCCAACTTATCTTACTTGTAGGTAGATAAATGAATGAGTCGGCTTTTAAGCATAAAGTGTATTTATTTCTACTCATACATCAGTAGCGCAAGTTGCGATTGCACGCATAATGATTATTGTTATTATTGCACATGGGCTTATGTCTGCCCCCGCGTCTCTTCGTCTGGGTCGACGCGTCGGCCGTCCTCTTGAGGCCAGGAAACGGGGTTGGACTAGTCTGCGTCCCACAAGTTCTCCGCTTCGAGTATTCCTTAATAGGCGAGATTTTGATGGGCGAAATCAGCGGTGGTAATTTCCACGTCTTCGCTGGGGACGCCAAGATTCGCTCTAGTTGCGGCAAGGAGATAGGCCGATCCTTCTTGGTTTCCGAGCCGGAATGCCCGGCAATCAGCTTTGGCGGGCTAGCGCCGAATAGAGACTGAAACCGGTCCTTGCTTTGCTGGTTTCTCTCTGCGTGGGAGTCGCTGGTTGACTGGGCGCCGGAGCGTGCGTTCTCCTTGGAGTGGCCACTGAATGGTGGCCAGCGGAGGTCGGGAGCTGCTTGTACTTAGCATGCTCTCCTCCACCTTCCTCCTCTTGACCTTGTGGAGTGGCGTCGGGCGAGTCCTTCGCCGGATGGCGATTTCGGCTACCGCGATCGGACGCTTAACGCTGATGGTGGCCGGGCGCCGGGTGACGCTGGCGACTTGGCGCCGACTGATGGCGGACGAGCGCCGGAGGCGGATGGCGATCGAGCGCCTAATGCCGATGGCGGCCGGGCGCCGGAGGCGGTTGGCGATCTGGCGCCTAAAGGTCGGGAGCTGCTTGTACTTAGCATGCTCTCCTCCACCTTCCTCCTCTTGACCTTGTGGAGTGGCGTCGGGCGAGTCCTTCGCCGGATGGCGATTTCGGCTACCGTGGGTAGCGGAACGGTATCCCTTATCCGTGGCGTCGTGGATGGTGGTGCAGCGACTGGCGCCGTATTGTTGACCAACGTTTAAAGCGACTTGCGCTAGGAAGTAGGCGACTGGCGCCAAGAACTTTCTTCGTCTCATCTCTGCAGGGGGTCTGACCTATATTCCGGCCGGACGGCTTTCTACTTGCAGGTTGGCCCGGGCGCCTTGCGCCGCTTAGCGGCGCTGCCCGCAACTACGCGCGGACGCGCTATATGCCCGCTGGACTGCTTTCCACATTCTTGTTGGCCCGAGCGCCTTGCGCCGACTAGCGGCGTCTCCCGCACTACGCGCGGACGGGCGAGCGCTTGCAAGAAACGATAATATTTCGCAAATATCGCGCTGCCGTAATTTTGTGGTTGCTGTAGGCCGCCACACATGTCGTTACTAGGGCATGTACTTTGCAAGTTGTAAAGCGAGGTCCATTGTGCCTGACTGGCGGAGGGGGTGCGGGAAAGATATTTGTGCCAAAGGGCCCCTTTGCACCCC
>NW_021848520.1:65926-66333 GCF_003651465.1 Formica exsecta
TTATCGATTGCTCGCGACAAAACGAGGAGTCTGTCAATTCCACCGTGGACGTGAGATTAAAATTTGAGTGCAAGGAGAATATACCGGCAAATACCACTGCCTATTGTATTATCTTGTTGCATCGCGTTGTCGAATATTGCCCATTGACCAACGTAGTTCGTAAAATTACCTAGATCAGCAAATATCCCCTCCAATGTCAAAAATATATAAAGATTGAGATTTTGACGATCGACAGCAGTCGTACATCGTTCTTGCAATCGTACAGTAATATTATCAGCATGATCGCGCCAACGTTTGTGGATCTGCAAGGATTCATTATCGGGAGAAACTTTGTCGTGAAGGAAGTAGCGATACTGAGAAATGGATTTGTTCTTTCTCACTACTTTTTTGCAAGTCCCGTACCATGG
>NW_021848520.1:73310-86264 GCF_003651465.1 Formica exsecta
ATGAATTTAAAGCCTGACAATTCTCCGTCGCGACTCAGTATTCGTTTGACAGTTTTCCAGCATGTCACTCACGCTTACGTTGACCGGCAAGAGTAGCGTTCTTGCTGTAAGCTACTTTCCGGCTATAGATTTAAACGATGGCGATTACGAGCTTGGTTTAACGGACTTTGAAACTTATCATACGATATTGAACGTGAATTCTTGGAATAATAAATTTTATTTTGATAATGACGATAAGGAAATTACGATTCCCGCTATAAACGAATATCTCCGACGTGCAATTTTACGACATCGGCGCGTAGTTGATTTCAACTATATTGTTGATGACGAAGACAATATCGGAGAACACGATGAATATCCAATAATGCTTTGCGCTAATCATAATACGCTAAAAAGTAAAATCAAATGTGTCTATAGAATAATTTTTAGTAAACCGGGCAACGTTGGATCGTTGTTGGGATTCTCGTCGAATCGTATATTACAGCCTCGGAAGTGGCACGAATCGGATGTACCGATAAATATTATTAGCGTAAATATTATTCGTATAGAATGCAGCGTAACCACTGGCGCGTACAGCAATGACAAGCGCGTACACACGATACATGAATTTTCACCGAGCGTGCCGCCTGGATATAAGTTATCGGAAACGCCAGCACAGATCATTTATCTACCGATCGTCGCACGGAGCATTACTGATTTAACGATACGCATTGTTGATCAAGAAGGACATTTGCTCGATTTTCGAGGAGAGGAAATTACCGTAAGATTGCATATACGGCGGCGGCAAAAATAAAGCGTTTGACAAATGAAATGCTTGTGTTGAACGAAAGCACGGAGCACGCGAGAGACAATATTTTTGCGACGGACAATATTTTTGTTAGTAGGCGAGTGACTGCGGTATCGGGTGACAATAATCAGATATCTGGTTACGCTAAAAAGAAGCTCAGCGCGTTGAATCGCGAGTTTTTAAAATCATTGGGATTCGTCGTACGAAATACTTGAACGATATGATTGACATCTTGAGTATCGGAGGCGAGCCGATCTTTGACGATCGTATCGTCAAGATTGAGACTCATACGTACAATCCATATGCCAACACAACGCTTGGATATAGCGACGAGATACGGATACCGATACAACATCAAGATTTGTACACGTTACCATGTGAAAGTTTTCTATACGTCGAGGGAAAGTTGACGGTGCGTAAAGTAGCTGAAGGGGGAAGAGTGGTATTGGGAAACAATTGTGTCGCGTTTATGTTTGATGAACTTCGATATGAACTTGACGGTGTGGAGATTGACCGCAACAGAAACGTTGGAATAACTTCCACGATTAAAAACTATGTCTCTCTAACAACCGAGAAAGGTAAAATCTTGGAGAATGCTGCGTGGAATATGTCGCATAATGCTGTTGAAGCTAACTTTAATTTTTGCGTGCCGCTAAACATACTATTGGGTTTTTGCGAAGATTATAAGCGAGTTGTGATTAACGCTCGTCACGAATTAATTCTGATACGTTCGCGCAACGACAACAATTGCATATTTGGACATGTTTCGGCTGAAGCTGATATCGAATTATTCAAGATACAATGGCGTATGCCTCATGTAATATTGAGCGAGGTCAATAAACTATCCTTGCTACGCGCGTTGGAAGGCGGGCGATACTTGAATATGAGTTTTCGCTCTTGGGATCTATACGAATTTCCTCTATTGCATAATACGACTAAGCATTCGTGGACTGTGAAAGCCGCCTCTCAGCTGGAGAAGCCGCGATACGTGATCTTTGCGCTGCAGACTGGCAGAAAAAATGCTGTGTCAAAAGATATTACTACATTCGACGACTGCAAATTGACCAACGTTAAACTCTAACTAAACTCGGAATTTTATTCCTACGATGATTTGAATTTAGATTTCGATAAAAATAGATTCGCCCTCTTGTTCGATATGTACTCTCGTTTTCGCAAATCTTATTACGGATGTGATAATGATGATGTGCTATTAAACATTTCAAAATTTTTACATTGCGGTTCTCTCGCGGTTATCGATTGCTCGCGACAAAACGAGTCTGTCAAAAATTCCACCGTGGACGTGAGATTAAAATTTGAGTGCAAGGAGAATATACCGGCAAATACCACTGCCTATTGTATTATCTTGCACGATCGCGTTGTCGAATATTGCCCATTGACCAACGTAGTTCGTAAAATTACCTACATCAGCAAATATCCCCTCCAATGTCACAAATATATAATGATTGAGATTTTGACGATCGACAGCAGTCATACATCGTTCTTGCAATCGTACATTAATATTATCAGCATGATCGCGCCAACGTTTGTGGATCTGCAAGGATTCATTATCGGGAGAAACTTTGTCGTGAAGGAAGTAGCGATATTGAGAAATGGATTTGTTCTTTCTCACTACTTTTTTGCAAGTCCCGTACCATGGCGTGCGCGTACAAAATCTGAGAGATGCCAAGCTTCATGGCTAAATGGGAGGATGGAAATGTTCCATACAGCTTCGCCAGGCGTTTGAAGAGTCGACCGAACAGAACAGGGCCCAAGATAGGTCAACGACCCCAAGGGTCGCTCTTACTCTATCGAAAGGGCCGTTCGCTCGGCGGTTTCTTTTTGGTAAAGGAACTGAATCCTTATTACCCGGATGGGACCTTGTGCAATTTCGGTTAACAGGAAAGAGGTCGGGTTAATAAATTACTACACGGAAAAAAATGTTCGCTACCGTAGCTAATCATGGTTTGCAAAATACATTTCTAAACTACAGCAAAACGGTTTGCTGTTGCAC
This sequence comes from Formica exsecta, assembly GCF_003651465.1. Taxonomy (NCBI): domain Eukaryota; kingdom Metazoa; phylum Arthropoda; class Insecta; order Hymenoptera; family Formicidae; genus Formica; species Formica exsecta. Next base: position 76,109 of record NW_021848520.1, read on the forward strand.
TTAATAAATAGGTATCACAGCTAAGATGTTTGCTGTTGCACCTAATAAATAGGTATCATAGCTAAGATGTTCGCTGTCCATATATTACGACTGAAATCTAGTTACCACACGCAGTTTTTAGCTACGGCAGCTAATTTTTTTTCCGTGTAGAATTTAAAATTTAACGTTACATTTATTCAAAAATAAAATGATTTTAAGAAGATAATATCTAATAATAAAACATTTAGTTTAATTTATACAATCTTATTTATAAAATAAATTTTCTTAAATTCTAATGTGTAATTGTGTTCGTGTGTGTATGTAAAGGTAGAGGAAAATTATGTTCTCACGGGTGTTACAATAAATACGGAGGACATCAACCGGAATTAAACGAGGAAATTAAAATCTTGATTCCGGCTGGAAATTTACAATGATTAATTTAAATATTGATATAAATTATAAAAAAAAAAGGAAATTGAAAAGTAAGGAGAAAAGGGTAGGAGGACTATTAGAGATCTTGAAGTTGTACAGTGGAGGAGGAAGGGAACTTCATCCAGAAGACCTCGATGGGGACGGCTAGAGGAAATCGAGAACCTGGGACAAAAAATGGAATGATCGAGCCGGGTGGACTGGTACGAAGGATATAATGGAACTGGTCAAGGTCTACTATATCCGGAACTACGCGATAGTTCTCGTCCGTAAGAGGCACTGGGTAAGGTGGAAACTGATTTAAAAGATATCGGTACCAGTTTTGTCTAGCATGTTCTTCGTGGAACTCAGACTCTATTTCGGTATCGAAAGATCCCTGTTTGGGATCTTTCGGTTCCTCTTTGAGGTCCGGTAACTTCTCCGCGAAGTCTTGAAGGGCTTCCTCAAAATCGTGCGACGCTCCTGCGAGATCGGACGACTCGAGGTGTGAAAAAGAAGAGGAAGTGGGAATTCTCGACGATTGCTGGTCGAGAGATGGTGGGTAATCGAAGAGGGCAGGGGGAGTAGGATTTCTCGGCGGTTGCCGGAATTCAGAGAAAAGCAGATGAATATCCGGAAGGGGGAGTAGGATTTTCCGACTGTTGAGGAAATTCAGGGAAGGCAGGTGAAAGTTCACGGGGAGAAGGGGGAGTAAGATTTTCTGACTATGGAGATTTGGAGAGGCAGGTGAATGAGGACGCTCGGGGAAAGAGAGGGGGGAATAAGAAGGAGGTAAATAATGGAAAGAAGAACTATGGGGACAAGGGTGTTTGTGTGTTAACTAAACGCTGAATTCTTAATTTAAATGATTGTTCGTCTAGATTTAACTTCTTATAATCGATAATAAAGCTAGGATCCGCGGACGCCCGAGCCAACAGTTTCCGAATCTTTTTATTTTCCCGGTTCCTGACGTGTTTCGCCCAGCATTTAGAACGCTTTGCCCGGGTTGTTTCCACTAGGAAACACACGCAAGAGGTATTGATATTTAGTTAAAAGAAACAGTTTGGTAATAATAAAATAATAAAGAAAATAGAGAAAACTCTTAAGGATCTCAATTGTATTTATTATTATTATGTATGTATATATTTTAAGAAAGAAGAAAAAAATGATATGGAGGGAATTATTATGGAAATAAGGAGAGAAGATTTTCTTCTAGGCCTGGCAGCTAAGTACGAATGCCAATCATGATATTACAACAGGATCCTGGCTAATCACACTTAGGGACCCGCGAAAGAGTAAGGATTGGTTAAGTCTAACTATAAGTATGAATACCAATCTTGACAGTGTTCAAGATCCTGGCTAATCACACTTGCGGACTCGCAAGAGAGAAAAGATTGCTCGAATCTAACAATAAGCGTGAATGCCAATCTTGACAGTGTTCAAGATCCTGGCTAATCAAACTTACGGACTCGCAAAGGAGAAAGGATTACTCGAGTCTAGCAATAATCTAGCAATAAGCATGAATGCCAATCTTGACAGTGTTCAAGATCCTGGCTAATCAAACTTACGGACTCGCAAATGAGAAAGGATTACTCGAATCTAGCAATAAGCATGAATGCCAATCTTGACAGTGTTCAAGATCCTGGCTAATCAAACTACGGACTCGCAAAGGAAAAAAGGTTCAAAGGAAAGGAAATATAAAAATCTTTAATAATCAGAATTTAATTTAATAATGATATTAGTAAATATGTGTGCTTGGGTATTAATTAAAAATTTGAATTTAATAACAAACTCTTTCTTTTGAGTGGAAGGGAAAAATAAAATAAGAGAAAGGTGGAAAACAACAAAATAATATTCTTTGGTAGACTCACTACTTGTTGTGTGCAAAGGAAAAGATGTCTATTCTCGATAACCGAGTGATGCACAGCCCTCTGTCTGCCGGGAAACACCTAGATGGAAAAGTGGGCTCGGAGATCCGCTCGATCACGGTGGTGTTGATTGATGCACAAACACACACCACACGTCGGTTGTCCGCACGAATAATTCTTAAGTTATATAAGTATAACTCCTTGCACTGCACAACGCTCGGAAAACTGCGAGGATAAACTGATCGAGTTAAGTATGTCGATACGACAGAGTGGTCTGAAGGTAGAAGGTTTAGGATCGAGAATCGAAGATAAACTGATTTTTCTGAGGGAGGATTTCGCGTATGTCGAATTTTGGCGTCTCTTCGTATACCCTCTCCATTAGGCGAGCAATATTCTTTTTTAACGAATCAATCTTTAAAATGGTACCCCTCTCATGAGTTGAGGGCGTCTCCCTTTCAAAAGAAGGTCCAGAAGGTTGCGCCTATTGGTGTAGGGTTTTGTTTTTAAAAATTAAGTTTCGCTCACTGGAGAGTCCGCCTTGATCGGCCAAGTTGACAGTTTTATTATTCACTTGAGTTTTATCTCAAGCAGATAACGCGCAAGGGTGGTCTAGCAGGCGAGCGCGTGGTGTCAAGTGTGGCGAGTTTCAGTCGCGGATTATAATTACGTAAATAAGACATCGCTCTAATTCTTAGAAGGGCCTTTATTCGAGACTCTTCTTATATCGCGTTTCCACTAACGGATTTTTAAGAAAAATATTATTTGATCCATTTGTTTGTCTCTTGTATGCGCACTGTTTAGATTTCGAGCCTTCTCACGATTCGAGTATCCTTTAGTTACTGTTTAAAATTCCTGGTCTGCTAGCGGACCTTTGTGTTCGAATATTTATTGCGCATGGTTTAGATTCTGATATATTAGTCTCGCCTGTTAGATATTCCTTTTAGTTATTGTTTATGTCAAGTGCAAAGAGTTCCAGAGCGTTTAATATTACGTGAAAGAAAAGAATCGTAATGAGACAAATCAATTAGTGTAAAAAAAAACAAATAATTGTTAAAAAAATACATTGTAAATAATTACATACTTTTTCTCAAAAACAATTATTTTTTTTATACCAATTGATTTGTTTCATTATTCTGTACATAAAAGTATTATGGTAAGATTATCGAAAACTGAATATTTTACGAAATATTTTATTTTTTATATCAAAATATGTGTCAGATTAAAATATAAAACAACTCAAAAAGTACTTAATGAAAAAATACTTTATTAGAGTGTTTTGGAAAGCTCTCAAGGTAAGCTACAAGAATATGTAATGAAAAATAGGGGGTTCTATTTAAAAAATTTAAAATAATTTTTATGTGACCTTGACGGTGCTATTCAAGGTCATACTAATATTATTATATAATGCACCACTTAGAGCTCTACAAATTTTGCATGAAACATTTTTCATGAAAATGCGTTGTTTCCTCAAAAAAACTGCTGATACGATTGCTCTGAAACAGCCTATATATGATATATATAGCATATATATATATATATATATAACAATACATGACACACACACACACATGGCCAAATATTATTCCTCTTGGAAAGATATATGGAAAGGCATATATATATTAGGTGTACCGGAAAGTTCTGTCCGTTTTTGGAATAAAACAAAATACAAATTTTTATTACCGTCAATAAACTTTATTAAATAATGTAATTGTTATTATTATTAATGATTTCTTGCCAGCGTGAGGGCAATTTGCATATCCCATTTTCGAAAAATGTTTTATCTTTTGATACGAAAAATTGAACCAGTGCTTGTTTGATATCTTCTTCATTTTTGAATTTCTCGCCCCTCAAAAAATTTTGTAAGGACAAAAACAAATGATAGTCGGAGGGTGCTAAGTCCGGGGAATATGGTGGATGCGACAGAATTCCCCAGCCTAGTTCTGCAATTTTTTGACGAGTCCCCAAAGCAGCATGTGGCCTAGCATTATCATGATGCAGTATGATGTTCCTCCTATTGAACATCGCCGGCCTCTTTTCTTGGACTGCTGTATTTAAATTATCCAGTTGCTGACAATACTTCTCCGAATAATGGCAATTACATTATTTAATAAAGTTTATTGACGGTAATAAAAATTTGTATTTTGTTTTATTCCAAAAACGGACAGAACTTTCCGGTAGACCTGATATATATATGTCTAAGGGGTGTTACAAGGACCTTTCAGATAGTAGACTGTATACTTCCGGGACAGTTGGCTATTGCCGGGTCGGACCTGGATTTTTTTCAGGTTTAAGGGGATCCAAAAGCTCGTCTGTTTTACCGACCAAAACGATTATTATTTTGCACACCGAAATCACTTTTTTAGTTGAATAGAATAATAAATCCTTTTCCACGATTTAAGTACACATCGAAACAAAGATGAGACTTCACGAGTTTATGTTAAAAACAGAAAGAAACTAAAAAATTACAGATTTTTTATCGGCTTCTGGCGTCAGGTCGGAACAATACTTATGTAATATAAAAGTTTGGCAATGTGTACGTGCAAATAAAGATACCTCTCCGCTCGGAAATGCCTGAAAGAACATAGGTAAACGTTTAGAAACGTGTTTAGAAGCCTAGTAAAAAAGATTACTGTCTGCAAAAATTTCGTGCATATGTGTGTGTGCGAAATCGAGGCTCAAGAGTAAAACAGAGCAGTAGATTAGTTGCATGATGTCGCGATAGACAGAGCTGCAATCGTATACTGCGTGTCCAATCGAGCGGTGTCCAATCGTTCCGTGTCCAAACGGGTGTCACCCCTATCTTCGTCTCGTTCATGTGTGTGAGAGTAACATACATGTATGCACTAACATTATTGCAGTATCTTTTTCTTTCGATCATACGCTCTGTTTCTTTCTAATCGCTTGCTCGCTATGTACTACGTATCGCTTAGCTTCATGCTCCTCGTATATTCACTTACGCGTTTACTCGCGCTTCTCTCTCTCTCTCTCTTTTTCTCTCTCTTTCTCTCTTTGCTCGTTTATTATTGTATTCTTTTATTCCCATTATTATATTCTTTTATTTGCTCAACTTTTATTCTTTCTATTCTCGTCTCTCTACATAAAAATAAATAAATTTATAAATTTATTTTTATTTTATACAGCATAAATGAGATATACAATACAAGTTATGTTCCTTTTTTATTTCACTATAGTTAATACAATACATAATTACGTTTCACTACGCTAGACGATGCGTGTCCTAGAGTCGAACGAACAGACCAGGGCCCCAGATAGGTCAACGACCGGAAGGGTCGCTCTTACTCTGTCCACGGGCCGTTCGGTCGGCGGTCCCTTTTTTGGTAAAGGAACTGAATCCTTATTACCCGGGACGGGACCTTGTGCGATTTCGGTTAACAGGAAGGAGGTCGGGTTAATAAATTACTCGAATTTAAAATTTAACTTTACATTTATTCAAAAATTGGAAATGAATGATTTTAACAAAAAGAAAGATAAAATTTAACGAAAGAACATTTAATTTGATTTTTGAGAATCTTATTAATAAAAATACATTTTCTTAAATTCTAAGGTGTACTTGTGTTTGTGTGCGTGAATGTAGGTGAAGGAAAATTATATTCTCGCGGGTGTTATAATAAGTGCGGAGGACATCAACCGGAATTAAAAGGGAAACTAAAATTTAAATTCCAGTTGGAAATTTACAATAAATAGTTCATATCAAAAAAAATTATTAAAAATAAATTATTAGGAAAATTAAAGTTGAACGGTAGGGATAAAAGGGGAGGAGGACTATTAAAGATCTTGGATTTGCACCGTGGAGGGAGAAGGGAACTTCATCCAAAAGACCTCAATAGGGACGGCTAAAGGAAAAGGGCAGCCTGGGGCAAAAAAAGGAATAATGGAGCTAGGTGGACTGGTTTGAAGTATATGGTGAAATTGATCGAGGTCCACTATATCTCAGGAGGAAGGAGTAGGAATTCTAGTGGGTGGAGGTTCAAGGGAAGGTGAGCGAGAACGCTCGGGGGAAGAGACGGGGGAATAAGAAGGATGTGGATAATCAAAAGAAGAACTAAGGGGATAGTCAGAAGGGGGAGGAAGAGTGGGAATTCGCGAGGGTTGAGTTTCGAAACAAGCTGAGTGAAAACGCTCAGGAGAAGAAATAGGAGAATAAGAAGGAGGGAAAGTTGGAGGACAAGGTGGTAGGTTGTGTATTTTATGTGTACGTTTTTGCTTATTATATATTTTAATTAGTCGATGATCTTTTTGGTCAAAGGAGTCCTTATCTAAATTAAATTTCTTATAATTTATTGTGTAGTTAGGGTCCGCAGCCGCCCGATCCAATTCTTTTCTTAGTTGCCTATTCTGTCGGTTTCGCGACCCTTTGATGGTCGTGCGCGTAGCTTGATTTAATATTTCCACTAAGGAAAGGGGGCCGTGATGAGTAATGATAATAATGAAATCGATAGTAAATAGATTCTTAATTCACGAAATAATTCTTGGAAATTTTTCTTTAATTAATTGAATAATTCTAGATTTCAAGTCTGGATAATAAAAAAGGTGTAATTTTTATATTTCTATATGAAAATTTTTGGACGACCTGGAAGTAGAAAAGGTGACAAATGTAATCGGGAGTCACTCTGCAAAATACAGGTAACTCTCGATGAGGGGCTAGGAGTCAAGAGTCGCTTTGTAAAATTCAGGTAACTCGTGACGACCGTCAGCAAGTCAAGAGTCACATTGTAAAATACAGGTAACTCGTGACGATTGGTGGCAAGTCGGGAGTCACACTGTAAAATACAGGTAACTCGTGGTGTCTGGTAGGAAGTCGGGAGTCACACAGTAGAGTTCAGGTAATTCGTGACGACTGTCAGCAAGTCAGGAGTCACACTGTAAAATACAGGTAACTCGTGACGATTGGTGGCAAGTCGGGAGTCACGCTGCAAAATACAGATATCTCGTGATTACTAAAGTGAAGTAGAAAAAGGAGATTCGAGGTAATATTTCAAGGGAGGAAGGATGAGGATTAAGGAAGAGAAAATTACACAAAGAGACAATCGAGATTGAAGTACGAAGCATCGAAATGAGATACTGATTGATCCAAGAATTATTTCAGAATGCAGGACGTAAAATAATAATAATAATAATAATATAAACAAAAAGGGAAGGATAAAAATTGAAATTGTTCAACCCACTTACTACTTGAGAATGCGTTGATACTTGTAGTGACTAAGTGTGGTTCGGCTCCAGCTGTCGTGGCTGATCAGAATGGGCTCGGCAATGATGGCTCGGGAACTCGGTTTATTGTGTTGCTGGTTTAAACATGGCTTGTTGGCACTTAACACTTCCGTATCACTAAGTCTTTCACTTTTATTTGAACTCGCTCTCTGCACAATTTAGAGTCGCGGGAAAATTCCAGGTCCGACCTGGTATTATACATTTTATCTATAAAAAAAATAAAATGTAATAAAAACTATAAAATTATTCTATTTTTATTAAAAACAAGATATCATCAGCTTGAATATTTATATATTTAACTTTTCGTTCCCTTCTTTGTATACAAAATAGTTCTTTTTTCAAATATCGAGTTTTTTAATAACCAAGATATAATATGTATATTTTCGGGACACATGCCATAGTTATATGGATATTTTCGGGACCATATGTATGTTATGGTTTAAATTGGTAAAATAAAATAAAAATATTATTGTTGTACAAAATTATTTTACAGAGATCACTATCTTAACTTTAAACTTTGAAAATTGCATTTAATATTAAATATTTTAAAGTTTTTATTTGTGCGATATAATATGAATAAATTCGGCACCACATCATAACTTCACATACTTTATTAAGTTTGACGCGCATATACATATGTTCAAAGTTATTAAAGCTTAAATATATATAATATGGAATTTGTATCAAAAATTTACAATGATTTCTAATTTACAGATAGAAACTATCCCAGATACACGCGTGTCTTTTTTAAGATATTTTTGATTTTACCAAAAGACATTTGCGTATTCATAAAGCCCGTATCCGACTATGCATGATTGAAATTGAAAAGTGAAATTTAATCAATTAAGACTTTCTCCTGAAAATTGTCTTTTATTTTTTAGAGTATATATTTAGCTATCAATATTGCTAACTGTAACATTTATTAATTAATAAATGACACTTTATCCTTAAATGCATATATTGTTCCTTTTCTTCTAGCCGCAGAGTTGCAAAAGCAATTAGAATAATCGTTATTATGCAGTTTATGAGATGCTGAAGCAGCTAAAGATAATCTGCCAAAGCAAAGCTTTTGCAAATTATAGATTGTTCTTTGTAAAAACTCACTATATCAGCCTTTTAGCATTATAATATTAATGTTTCATTGTTAATCAAAATCGGTTTTCTGAATGCTGACACTAAATGTGAGTTTGAAATACATACAAATGCATCCAATAACGGTCTCACCAATAACAAAAGTTTGGCGTCATAAAAATTGCTCATTCTAATTCGTAGAAAATCTCACTATTTTAGCCTTTTAGCATATTATTAAAACATTAGTATTTTATTATTTAACAAAATCATTTATTATGGGTGCCAAACGCAAGTTTAAAATAGTTTATAGTGGCGCTCTTAGTTGAAAAACACACTACCCTATTGACATCATCAAAAATTTGGTGCTCTTTAAAAATTTCTCGTGTTATTATCATCGGATATTAGACAAGACAAATTTTATTGATATAAACCCTGAATGATTTTTTTGAAAATTTAGGCGTTAATGTGACATAAATATACATTACAGAAACGGTCCCGCTAATAACAAAAATTTGGCGCCATAAGAATTGCTCATCAAGAATTGCTATTTCATAGAAAAACTAACTACTTTTTTTAACTTTTAGCATATTATTAACATTAGTATTTTATTATTTAACAGAATCGTTTTTTATGGATGCTAGCGCTAAACGCAAGCTTAAAATGATTTATGTTGGCGGTCTTAATTGAAGAACACGCGCTACTCTATTGGTACCATCGAAAATTTCATGCTTTAAAAACTTCTCCTGTTATTATCATCGAATATTAGACAAGATAAATCCTATAAATACGAACCTTCAATAATATTCTGGAAATTTAGACGTTAATCTGGCGTAAATATACATTATACAAACGGTCCCGCCAATAACAAAAATTTGGCACCATAAGAATTGCTCATTAAGAATTACTATTTCGTAGAAAATTTCACTACTTTAACTTTTCAGCATATTATTAAAACATTGGTATTTTATTATTTAACAGAATCATTTTTTATGGATGCTAGCGCTAAACGCAGGTTTAAGATGATTTATGCTGGCAGTTTTAATTGAAGAACACGCGCTACTCTATTGGTACCATCGAAAATTTCATGCTTTAAAAACTTCTCCTGTTATTATCATCGAATATTAGATAAAACAAATTTTATTGACATGAACTTTCAATGATACTCTTGAAATTTAGACATTAACCTGACGTAAATATACGTTGTGTAAACGGTCCCGCCAATAACAAAAATTTGGCGCCATAAAAAGTGTTATTTCGTAGAAAATCTCACTATTTTGCCTTTTTAGCATATTATTAATTAAAATATTAGTTTTATTATTTAATAAAATCATTTTTTATGGATGCTGGAGGTAAACACAAGTTTAAATGATTCATGGTGGTAGTTCTAGTTGAAAAACACGCTACCCTATTGATATCGTCAAAAGTTTGATTAAAAATTTATCGTGTTGTTATTATTGAATATTAGACACGACATATCTTATTGATATGAACTTTCAATAATATTGTCATTTTCTGGAGATTTAGGCATTAATCTAACGTAAATATACATTATTCCAACGGTCTCACCAATAACAAAAATTTAGCGCCATAAAAATTGTTCA
>NW_021848521.1:0-6209 GCF_003651465.1 Formica exsecta
GGCGTCGCGGAGGTCCACCACGACCGGTGACACAATCTTCCGGACTTCCAGGGGCCCGATGTATCGAGGCGCCAGCTTGGCGTTGAATGCGCCGCTCTTGCTGGAGAGGGGCCGATCTCTCTTCCAGACCTGCTCGCCTATCTGCGGGCGCCAGTCGCGCCGCCGCAGATTATAATGGCGTTCCTGTCGTTGGAACGCGCGAGCCAGGTGGATACGGACCACCTCGAAGGCCTCTTCGAGCCGTTTCCGGTTGACGTCCGGACTTGGAGCAGGGGCCGGCGGTCTCCGGTCCTCCGGGTGGGGTCGTGCCAATTCGCGCCCGTGTATGATGTACGCCGGGGTGGCGATCATTGGTGCGGTTGGCCCGCTCGACTGGGTTGCACTGAGGCGCATAGACTGGCGATTTGCGGTGAGCGATCCCGAAGGCGGCAAGGCGGCAAGGAAATCTCTGAGACGTAAACTGGGTCCCATTATCGGAGACCAGCGTCGTTGGGCACCCATGCCGATATATGAGATTTTGAGTCACGGCATGTGCCAGATTCTCAGCGGTGGCCCGGCGTAATGGAACCATCTCTAGCCATTTGCTGAAGCGGTCTTGGATGGTCAGCAGCCACGTATGCCCCTTCGTGGATCGGGGTAGTGGCCCGACTAAGTCGACGGCGGCCTGCTGCCAGGGGGCGGTTGGATCGGGGGCCCGACTAAGTCGAAGGCGGCCTGCTGCCAGGGGGCGGTACAAGCGGTCGCGCGTAGAGTCCCGGCCGGTCGCTGTTGCGTTGCGTTGTGTGCTATGCACGTCGGGCACTTCCGGACATATCGGGCAATGTCTCGGAACATGCCTGGCCAATAGTACATTGGCGCGATGCGAGCGATGGTCTTCGCGATACCGAGGTGTCCGGCTGCCGGATCGTCGTGCAGCCGGCCGAGCAAGGGTAGACGCTGTTCGGTGGGGACGCACTGCTTCCACTGGTCTTCGGTCGGTGTTTCCCCAAAATCCAGGTCGTGCAGGATATGTCGCCGGAGTTGCCCGTCCCGCACCTCGTAGTCCGGAAAGTCGGCTGGCCGCGACTCTACCTCCGTGAGCATGCGGCGGTACCAGCGGCACGTTGGCTGTCGCGTGACCGCGTTGGCCTCTGGCGTACGAGACAGGGCATCGGCCACCCGGTTAAGGGCCCCTCGGCGGTATTGGATATCAAAGTCGTGCTGCTGAAGCTCGAATATCCATCGCCCTAGGCGGCCGGTAGGTTCCTCGATCCGCTGCAGCCAACGGAGGGCCTGGTGGTCGGTCAAGACCGTGAAGCGGTAACCCTCGAGATACTCGCGCATCCGCCGGATGCCCCAAACGACTGCCAGGCACTCCAACTCGGTAGCGCTGTAATTACGCTCCGCGGCGTTGAGGGTTCGGCTGGCGTAGGCGATGACTCTCTCTCCCTCGTCCAGGTGCTGGGTTAATACGGCCCCCAGGCCGTGGGTGCTGGCGTCGGTTTGGAGAACAAATGGCCTTGCAAAGTCTGGACAGGCAAGGACCGGCGCGGTGGTCAAGGCTTTCTTTAGCCCCCGAAAAGCGGCTTCCTCGTGGTCCGTCCAGGTCCATTTGACCTTCTTATGCGTCAGTCGAGTGAGGGGTGCGGCAAGGGTCGAAAAGTCCGCAATGAAGCGCCTGTACCATGAGGCCACTCCCAGAAACTGGCGTACTTTCTTTACGGTGGTCGGTGCTGGCCAATTCGCGACGGCGCTCACTTTCTCCGGGTCGGTGCGGATACCCCGGCGGTCGATAACGTGCCCGAGGTAGCGGAGGCTCGTCCGGCAGAAGTGGCACTTGTCCGGATTGAGGCGGAGCCGTGCCTGGCGCAGGCGGCGAAAGACCTCGGAAAGATGCCGTAGGTGATCCTCGAATGTGCGGCTAGCGATAATAATATCGTCGAGGTACACCAAGACGTGCGGTTCGAGTTCTGGGCCGAGTATCGAGTCAAGCAATCTCTGGAAGGTAGCGGGTGCCGAATGCAGGCCAAAGGGCATCACCCTAAACTGCATCAGGCCACGGCCCGGCACGGTAAATGCGGTCGCCGGTCGGCTTTGCGGTGTGAGAGGCACCTGCCAATATCCGCTTTTCAGGTCAAGCGTGGACAGGTATTTAGCTCCCCGTAGCTTATCCAGCGTGGCCGTGATGTGCGGCAGCGGATAGGCGTCTTTCTCGGAGGCCGCATTCAGTTTTCTATAGTCGATGCAAAAGCGGTAGGCCCCTTCCTTTTTCTTGACCAGGACGATTGGAGAGCTCCAGGCGCTAGTTGAGGGCTCAATGATTCCCTCCTTCTCCATCGTTCGTACTTCCTGGTCAATGATGGCCTGCATCGCCGGATTACGTGGCCGATATCGTTGTTTGATGGCAGGTCCGGGCTTTAATCGGATGTGATGTTGTACTCGATCGGTTGGCCCTTGAACCTGCTCGAACTTCGGTAACTCGATCGCTAAAAACCTTTCCAGACGCTGGGTTTCCTCGGATCTCCCGGTGGTGCTGCCGACGGTTATGACTCCCAGAGTGGTCAGGTTGCCAGTCGGTTCTTTTGGCGGCGGCGGTGGTGGCAGCGTGATTCGCAACTTGGCCCATAGGTCTATGCCTATCAACATGGGGCTACTTAGGCTCGGCAGCACGGAGAACTGGTGCTGGATAGTCTCCCCCTGGACGGTGATGGGGAGTGTGAGAACTCTGGTGATGGGGATCCGCGTCCCATCCGCTAAGTTAACGTGTTTAGCCACGGTGTCTGGACGACGTGTGCGGATCTTTAGGCGGTTGACGGTTTCGGCGCTGATAAACGAAACCTCCGATCCGGAATCGAGCAGGGCCCGTATTGTTCGGCGGACGACACGGACTTGTATATGCGGTCTCGGAGTAAATTCTACTCGGATTCGGGCTGGGTACTGGCCGCGACAGTTCCGGCCCGCGGTCCGTTTCCCGCCGGGGGATGACAGTCTCGAGTCAACACCCCGTCTTTTCCGCACCGGGAGCAAAACTTTCTCGGCGGTCGGCGGCAATCCTGCCGGGTGTGTCCTCGCTGCTTGCATCTCCAGCAGCAGTCATCTCGGCTGTAGGCAGCGGCTGCCACTGTCGGTCCTGGAGTCTTACGCTCCTCCTGCCGCCGCAGGTTTTCGATCACCTCGATATCGGTGACTCGTGCGCTGAGCGCGCTAGGGCTGGTAATCTCGCCTCTTCGGATGTAGAGGCGATATTCCGGGCGCATGTTGGCGTACAGCTGCTCGAGCTGGTCTTGGAGCGTGTAGCCGCCTGCGCGCCGCATGAGAGTCAGCAACTCGGTGGCGAATTGTTGGAACGCCTCCCGTGGCTGCTGCTTCCGCCCCTGGATCGTACTTTTTAGTTGGTAGGAGTACTCGCTAGGCAAATACTGGGCGCGGAAGTCCCGACAAAACTCGGCCCACAGGGTCCAGTTATCGCGGCAGTTGCGGTACCACATCAGTGGTTCGCCGCGGAGAAGTTCGGGTAGCCCCAAGAGCAACTGCTCGTCGTTGTAGCTGTATCCTCGTTTCAGCTCGTCGATGCGTTCCAAGAACGCCAACGGGTCCTTCCCGTCGAAGTGGCACCCCCACTTCCGTATTTGATTCATGGCCTTAGCTGGATCGACGGTGGTGCCTTCGGTTGTGCCGGCGGTCGGGCCTTCGTTTGTTAGTGGCATCTTCGTGTCTTCGGGGGTCGTGGGGCGGGACGCGAAAAGAGTTGGGTTATCGATAACGAAATGACGGAGCTGTCGGCGTAGCTCGTCAAGGGTGCAGGTTACGGTTTCGAGTCCGTGCGAGGCCAATAATTTAATTACCGCGTCTTTCTTTAATTTATTTACCCACGCGGGCATCTAGGTAGGCTGAGCGAGCTGGAGTCTCCACTAGACTAGTCAGGTCCCTGTTCGGGCGCCATGTAACGGTTCACCTTTCCCGTACGCCGCGGATCAAGGCTCGCCGGTGCCAGGATTCGGGAGAAGGGGGAAACTCCAACTAACTCTACCTCAGTATCTCGGGAAGCGAGCGTGGCTCAAGCGGCCGTGTTCTGCAATCACGGGGTTCGCATGTAAATAAGTTATGATTATGCCATAAGGTACAGTACAGGTCCTAACACTACGGGAGTCGCGTGGCCTTCAATTTAATTCCAACTGCCTGGCGGCCCTATCCTTAAAAGGACGGGGCGTCGGCGTTCTCGGCGTTCTATCCTTAAAAGGACTGACGCTCCGTAGTAGCCTGAAGGCCGTGTGTGTGAAGGTGGAATCGGCGCGACACTTGGCGGGAATCTTAATGTCTAATTAACTCTACAGTCAGAATGCGCGGTATATACAGTGCGGGCTTACGATATAATCAGGTCGCGGTATATACAAGGCGGTACTAGAATCAGGGCGCGGAGACCGGAGTGGTCTTACTGGATGTACAATGGTAGAGCAGGTCGCGGTATATGTACAAAGCGGTATTTAGACGGGAAGATACACGGAGACCAAAGCGGTCTTACGATGGAAAGATGGAAACTATATACGAACGGCCGTCCAGGTTGAACGGTGCGCGGTACGGTCTTATGAACTAAGAGTGCGCCGTCCCAGCAACCGGGAAGCCCGGCATAACCACGGGTAGCCCGTGACCTGGTTTAACGCGGGGTAGGATGCGCCGTCCCAGCAACCGGGAAGCCCGGCATAACCACGGGTAGCCCGTGACCTGGTTTAACGCGGGGTAGGATGCGCCGTCCCAGCAACCGGGAAGCCCGGCATAACCACGGGTAGCCCGTCGGGTAGCCCCTGGTTTAACGCAGTGATTGAGAATGCGCCGTCCCAGCAACCGGGAAGCCCGGCATAACCACGGGTAGCCCGTGACTTGGCTTGGTTTGGGGTAGGATGCGCCGTCCCAGCAACCGGGAAGCCCGGCATAACCACGGGTAGCCCGTGACCTGGTTTAACGCGGGGTAGGATGCGCCGTCCCAGCAACCGGGAAGCCCGGCATAACCACGGGTAGCCCGTGACCTGGTTTAACGCGGGGTAGGATGCGCCGTCCCAGCAACCGGGAAGCCCGGCATAACCACGGGTAGCCCGTGACCTGGTTTAACGCGGGGTAGGATGCGCCGTCCCAGCAACCGGGAAGCCCGGCATAACCACGGGTAGCCCGTGACCTGGTTTAACGCGGGGTAGGATGCGCCGTCCCAGCAACCGGGAAGCCCGGCATAACCACGGGTAGCCCGTGACCTGGTTTAACGCGGGGTAGGATGCGCCGTCCCAGCAACCGGGAAGCCCGGCATAACCACGGGTAGCCCGTGACCTGGTTTAACGCAAAGGATTCTAGAATGCGCCGTCCCAGCAACCGGGAAGCCCGGCATAACCACGGGTAGCCCGTGACCTGGTTTAACGCAAAGGATTCTAGAATGCGCCGTCCCAGCAACCGGGAAGCCCGGCATAACCACGGGTAGCCCGTGACCTGGTTTAACGCAAAGGATTCTAGAATGCGCCGTCCCAGCAACCGGGAAGCCCGGCATAACCACGGGTAGCCCGTGACCTGGTTTAACGCAAAGGATTCTAGAATGCGCCGTCCCAGCAACCGGGAAGCCCGGCATAACCACGGGTAGCCCGTGACCTGGTTTAACGCAAAGGATTCTAGAATGCGCCGTCACAAAATATATCATTATTTTCTCTGGCAAATATATAATACCAAAGAAAGCTGTAAAATGGATGCGGTTTTCGCTTGTGTTTGTTATCCCCTCTATTACGATTTGGTATGATGCACGTCCCGAATCTGGCATCACTGCATGCAAGCAGTAACATTGAAGCGCCGTTAGCGCAATCTTTCGTCAAAGACGCCAACCGTACAAGAAATACATTGCCATTATTACATGTGTGTTGTGTACGTGTATATATACGTGTAGTATAATACCACTATATTCTATGCATGTGTTGTGTACATATATAGCGGCAAAGGGGCGACGACCAGGAAGACGATGATGATGATGATGAAGACGTTTCTTACATGAAAATTTCCACATTTCGACTTTGCTTCGTAATATCTTTGCTTTATAGAACATGCAGAGCAAAAATAAAGACACTTTCCTTATATAAATCGAACCCAAGCTATCGATTAAGCTTATCAAGAATTCGATCGGTTCAGCCGTTATTCAGATCTGGTAATCTAAGGTACTCTCAACTATCCGACTCGCGTATAGATACCCGGGGTGCCTCGCT
>NW_021848521.1:6567-13637 GCF_003651465.1 Formica exsecta
GGAATAGGAATAAAATATTAAATATTAGGAGGAGCAATTTGGAATTATTTTACTTCAAACAAGGGAACGGAATGGATTAACGCATAATGAAATAAAAAAATAAAAATTAGAAATAATTAATCCATTCCGTTTTCTTGTTTGAAGTAAAATAATTCCAAATTGCTCCTCCTGATATTTAATATTTTATTCCTATTGCTAATATTTTCTCTATTGTGCGCAGGGCCTTAGTGCGCACATGTATATTACTCTCTCACGCATGAATTAAAGTTTGGTAATTTATTATTGTATATAAAGCAGTAAAAATATATTGTGATATTGTCTCATTTCAATATATGG
Organism: Formica exsecta; assembly: GCF_003651465.1. Taxonomy (NCBI): domain Eukaryota; kingdom Metazoa; phylum Arthropoda; class Insecta; order Hymenoptera; family Formicidae; genus Formica; species Formica exsecta. Next base: position 6,904 of record NW_021848521.1, read on the forward strand.
AACACAATGCAAAAGATTGCGTTTTCTATTATGTATGTTTTAAATAATTATGTTGGTAATGGCAGAATCAAAAATGTCGATATTATCGACCCTTTTAGTTACGTTTAGATGAGGGCGCTAACCCGTCGGAGTTCGCCCGTCGGTTTAGGATCCCCTTAACGCGTGTTTTAACTGTCGGAACGCGGCGGCTTCTTCCTCCCCCCATGTCCAGCGAGCGTTCTTTTTTGTTAATTGCGTGAGGGGTGCGGCTAGCGTTGAGAAATTCTGAATGAATCTTCGGTACCACGATGCCATCCCGAGGAATTGTCGAATTTGTTTTACCGAGCGGGGTTCGGCCCAATTTGCGACCGCGCTGACCTTTTCGGGGTCAGTGTGAATTCCGGTACGGTCGACAACGTGCCCCAGGTATTTTAGGTTGTCGACGTAGAATCGACATTTGTCCGGGTTTAGCCGGAGGCGGGTCTGACGGAGGCGGCGGAATACTTCGGCGAGCAAGTCTAAATGTTCGTCGAACGTGCGGCTGATGATAATGATATCGTCTAGGTATACGAAAACGTTTGGTTCGAGCGCGGGGCCGATGACGGTATCGAGCAGGTGCTGAAACGTGGCCGGGGCGGAGAGCAGCCCGAAAGGCATCACCCGGAATTGCATTAAGCCCTTTCCCTTTCGGTACGGTGAATGCTGTGATCGGTCGGCTTTCTGGTGCCAAGGGTACTTGCCAGTACCCGCTCTTTAAATCGAGCGTCGTTAGATATCGGGCGCCGCGTAGTTTGTCCAGTGTGGCGGTGACTTGAGGCAGCGGGTAAGCATCTTTCTCGGTGACCTCGTTGACTTTCCGAAAGTTGATGCAAAACCGGTGTTTCCCGTTCTTTTTCCGGACGACCACTACGGGCGAGCTTCATGCACTTCGAGATGGCTCGATTACTCCCGCTTTCTCTATTTCTTCGACTTCCGCGTCGATGATGGCTTGCATGGCCGGATTGCGCAGCCGGTATCTTTGCTTGATTGATACGGTCCGGTTTAATCGGATATAGTGCTCGACCAGCGGGGTCGGCCCAGTGACCGCCTGGAATTTTTGGAGTTCGCGGTTTAGGAAGTCATGCAGGCGGTTTTCTTCCTCCTTGGTGCGTGTAGCCAGGCCGCTGGTCTTCCCGCAGGTCGGCTGGCTGCGCCGGACTCGTCGTGGTCGTGGCGGCGCGATCGCGAGCCCCAGGCGGGCCCATACATCGATCCCAAATAATGCGGCATCTCGGAGTGTTGGCAGGATCCAGAAGTTGTGGACGTACGTCCGTCCTTGTAAGTATATCGGTAGTCGGACCTTCCCAAGGGTCCGGGCGGCGGTACCGTCGGCCATCTGTATTTGGCCGTTTTCCTCGCTGGGCTTGATGCCCAGTCTTTTCATAATTTCGACGGTTTCGGCATTAACGAACGAGATTTCTGATCCAGAATCGAGTAGGGCTTCCACAGTGTGTCCGTGGATTGTAGCCGTAATATGTGGCCGAGGTGTATATTTCACTATTGTCTGGGCGCCCGGGGTTCGGCCGTGGTACTCCCGGCGCGTCTGGCATTTCCCGGCGGCGGATGACAGTTGTTGGTAAGGACTCCGTCCTTCCCGCACTGCGAGCAGAAACGTCGGGGTGTTTGCTTGCATTGAAACCGGGTGTGCCCCCGCTGTTTGCAGCGCCAGCAGCACTCCTCCCGGTTATACGCGATCGCTACGGTCGGTGTCGTAGCGCTGTACGGTCTCCGGATCGGTTGCTCCTGCTCGATCCGCTCGAACTCCGCGGCGTCATCGAACAATTCGTTTAAGTCGTGCACGTCCCGGCGTTTGACGTACCTCTTATAATCTGGCCGCATGTTCGCGTAAATTCGCGACAGTCGTTGATCGCGCGTAAACCCCGCCGCTCGCCGTATGAGAGTCATCATTTCGTCCGCGTATGGCGCGAATTTTTCCGTTTCACGTTGTTTTCGTTTGGCTATTTGCTGTTGTAAATTTTCGCTGTATCGTGAGGGCAGATATCGCCGGCGGATGGCGTTACAGAAATCCCCCCACGTCCGCCAGTCTTCGCGGTTGTTTCTCTCCCATGCGACGGTGTCTCCTCGTAGGAGCTCGGACAAGCCTTTCATGAGTTGCTCGCCGGAGTATCCGTAGTCTGTGTGGAAGTCCTCTACGCGTTCGAGGAACGCGATCGGGTCGCGGCCGTCAAAGGGACGTCCCCACTTAGGCCCGTTCTACAATAAGTCGTATGTCGCAGTCGTATGTCGCAGTCGGATGTCGGACGCATGCGCATTGGGTTGTCGGCTGTCGCATGAAGTTGTCGCAAGTCGTGTGTCGGTGTCGGAATGAAAGATGGTCAACTTTCATCTTTTCCTGCTTACGACATGCGACATCAATGCATTTTATATGTAGTATAGGCTATTATCCAGCAAATGTAACATAACCCTCAATATTCTTTGTGACACTATATCAAGCCTAGATGAAATTATTATTAATTTTGTTCGCGATAATCCATGCTTTTACGATAAAAGAAATGTTGATTTTAAAAACACGAAAAAAAAAATTTATGGAAAATAATTTCGGATGATTTTAAAACATTATATGATATTGATATGTCAGGTATATTTTTTTCAATTATCATTATGATTATTGTAAATATGATACGTGTAATACATGTAATACGTGATATGTAATACATGACAAATTTGTACATGTTCTTGATAGCTAATGCAGTGAAAAAACGTTGGTCGTCATTGAGAGACATGTTCAATAGAGAACATAGAAAGCAAAAATTGTCACCATCTGGATCAGGATATAATTCTATCAAAGAATGGGAACTGTACAGAGTAATGCTTTTCTTGACTCCTCATATAGCTCACAGACGGTTAGTTTTATGCTGTAACATTTATTTATTTTATAGCTTTTTAATTTTTATATTTATTGCATAAATTCATTACGTATCTTTATTCAGAACAAAAACGTCATTATCACTAAGCTGCCCAACAGAATCCTGCCCAATAGAATCTTGTCCAACAGAATCAGAAATCGAAGAAAATAATTTTTCATTGTCGGGCAAACATCTCAGTATATCAAACTCTTCTACAACAGTAAATCATGATTATAGTGGAAATGAAGAATCTATGATAGGTTTGCATTGATTTTTTATAATAATTAGTTTTTGATATAGAAATAATGTTATAAAAAATTACAGCCACTAACATGCAGAATGAGCCAAACACACACATTGAAATATTCAGCCGACCTTCTAGTGCATTGTCTACTTACAGTAGTAGTAGTAGCTCGCAATTTCCAACAACAACAAGCACTAGTTCCAACTCTCAGAATTTAAGAAGTTCTTTCTCATTTAAACCTATTAAAAAAGCTATGCCTGAACCGGATACCTTTGCAAAGCGACGAAAAATTAACAATCAGCTAAATGATCAACAATTAGCAGAAGCAAGTTCTGCGATATCTGATGCTGTAAATTCTGTTTCATCTTTAATTTGTAATGAAAAAGAAAATAAAAATGGTTACATGTTAGCTGTAGAAGAAGGTTTGAAACATGTGCCTCATAAACACAAAACTCAATGCCTTATAGAAGTATTGCAAATTATTCAAAAATATGAAGAGAGATAATTTTCTTTAATTTGTTTCATTTCATTTGTTTAATTTGTTTCTTTAATTTGTTTTTTTTTTATTTTTTCGTACAATAGATATGTATTCTTTCTGCAATTTATGAATTTTTAAAGCAATTACATACAATAAACATGTATGTCCATAAGAGATTTTGCACAGAAATACAAATATATTATTTTAATGCATTTTGAGATGCTGTGCAATAGTGTAATATTTTTTTTGTTTTATTATTATTTATTAGGATATAGTATTCTGATTTAACAAAAGGTTTTATGAAGTTATAAAAGTTTTTAGTTTATTATTGTAAAAACGATATATACACAAATATATGTATGTTACAAGATTTTATAGTTTTAATAAAAAAAATTATTAAACTTATTAAATATGTTGCCACTGCCATGGTATACTTCCTTGTTCTGAAATAAAATAACGAGCTAAAGTATCACGCTGTCTCATAGCAGTGGCTGTTCCGATGTTGGCACCAACCCGTCCCAAAGGATTAATAAAATTATTTTCTCTTATTAAATTTCGCCAGTTTCCTGCTATTATTTCACCATTAGAACCTTCTCGATCTATATCTTTATGTAAATATTGATTGTTATTTGACCCTGTATCTATAATATAATTATGCAAACAAGTTACAGCTTGTACTATCAATTCTGCAGTTTCCAATTTTACATTCAAAGGTTTTTGTAAAATTCTCCATCGTGATACTAGAATACCAAACGCATTCTCAATAATTCGACGCGCTCTAGATAATCGATAATTAAATATTCGTTGTTCATCATCTACCAAATTTCTTCTAGCATATGGTCGCATTAAATATATTTTCGATGGAAAACCCTCATCACCCACAAAGGAAAATGGTGTTATAATATTAGTGTTAGGTAAGGAACGAGCTTCTGGTAGAGATATCGTATTATTTTCTAATCCTTGACACATAGCGGTATTGGACCAAATTCCAGCATCATTAAGAGAACCTGTCATTGAAATATATTTTACCTTTAAAATTAAGTTCATTCATATTTTTGTTAATGATGTAACAATAAAAGAAATTTACCATAATTGCCAATGTCAACCCAGATAAAACGATAACGTGCATCAGCAATTCCCATTAGCACAAAGCTAAAATAGCCTTTATAATTGTGAAAAGCACTACCAGAATTTATTGGAGCTTGAACGCGACAATGTTTACCATCAATTGCCCCTATGCAATTTGGAAAATTCCAGATGTTATAAAACTCATCTGCAATTTTTATCCATTTATTTTCTTGTTGTGGACATTGCAGATATATTGGTTGTACAACTTCCCATATAGCTTTGCACACTTCGGGGATAATATTATATAGTGTCGATTTTCCTATACGAAAATACCAGGATGTAGTCGCAACGCTATCTCCATAAGCAAGAAAACTAAAACCAAATTTGAATTTCGCAATATTAATATTCTTAAAAAAATAAAGTTATATAATATATTTATTATAAATATAATTATATTAAAAAATAATAAATCACAGATCATTGGAACCTTAATGTGACAGCAACACGAATTTCTGTTGACAAAGGTTCTCTGCGACTTCTTTTTTGTAGCTTCGGTATTAGAAGATCATGTAAATAATCAAATTGTTGTACTGACATTCTTGTAAATTTAAAAAATTCTTCATGATCATTCGATTTAAAATGCATAAACAATTTTCTATGAGCTCCGAAATTTTGTCTGATACCCCTTGTAATATGTGGTTTTACCCACCATCTTCTAGTTGTTTTACGTCTTCTTTCTACTAATATTCGCATTTTTATAACTTTCAACCAAATTAATAACAAATTGAGGTAAACTCCAATAGTTACATTATCCATCTTTCTTGTTAACCTTATTATTCAATACTACGCTATACGACTTAAATGTAGAATGGTAAGTCGCAATAATATCCATCATACGACACACGACATATAACTAGCGACATACGACTTCAATATACGACTTATTGTAGAACGGGCCTTACGCAGATGCTCTAGCATTTGCGTGGTCGCCGATGGTTCGATCCTGCGCCTGTCTTCGTTAGGCGTGGGTAGTGGCGCGATTTCAATTCGCGGGGGTGTCCGCGTGTTCCGGGCGTCCGAGCCTTGGGCCCCAAATTCTTCCGTGTGTGAGTCGACGTATTGACTCATCCGGCTGCGGATGACATCGAGTATGCCGGTTGTATCGATGCCATATGTGATGGCCGTGGCGATCAACTGCTCTTTCGGGAGCGTGTATATCCAGGTTTTCATAATGCTCGGTTATAGACCACGCCGTTAGAGAAAAAAAAATCGTGTGTCCCGGACGGTCCTACTGTTCGGGCGCCAATGTAACGGGGTTACTTTCGCGAGCGCGCGGATGACTCGGTCGGGATCAGGGCTCGTGAAAGGGGAGACACACGAAAGCTTAGGATGTAATTTAGCGTCTTTGTCTCGGAGCGTATTGCTCGAGCGGATTTCAGGAATCGTTCTGGTAATGAGATGCCGAAATGCTGCCAGTTTATACCCGAGCGCCTAGCGGTAATCGCGTCATTCGCCTCCGGGTGGGGATAACGACGCGTTGTTCTCGGCGGGTAATTATTCTGGTAAACGCGTCGCTTCCCCTGGGCGAAACGACGCGGCGTTTCGGCGGGTGATGCTCGGGATCTTCCGGCAGCACTCGGCTGTGCTCGGGTTTCCCGTATAACGGCGTAACGGCGGCCGTATAACGGCCGTACGGTTGTTCACAACGGCGGTAATTAGCGTATTAAAATGGGCGCTCGGCGCCTCTGCCCCTGCCCGGCCGGTGTTCGCCGGGCGGCAGACTTCCGGCGATCTACTGCCGGGTAACGATGGGGGGTGCATCGTTACAACATTTTGTTTTAATATGTAAATTGTTATACGCATAAATGCATATATACATATATAAATTCAAAATAAAAATATAATATATAAAAATATATAGAAATATAATATATAATAAATATTACATTTTATATATTCATATAAAGAATTTAAGGTAAATATAGCAAATAGGGGACCCAACCCCAATGACCTTGACCTTGACATATGTTATCAAGGACATAATTCTGAGTAACTTTTT
>NW_021848521.1:15462-19732 GCF_003651465.1 Formica exsecta
GAACTCGCCGGCCCACGGTCCGTTTAGCGGTAGCGGCGGATGTTTAGACCGAATCTCATATAGCGGCGAACTCTCCGCTATCGTTCGATGAGGTCGGAATTAGCTAGGATTTCGCAGGCGGCGAGGAAACCGAGAATGCTCGGCGGAGACTGCGTACGCGTCAATCTCTCGTTCCGTCGTTTTCTGCGAGTTTTCAGGATCGGTTCTGGTATTGTCTCGGAGCGTATTGCTCGAGCGGATTTCAGGAATCGTTCTGGTAATGAGATGCCGAAATGCTGCCAGTTTATACCCGAGCGCCTAGCGGTAATCGCGTCATTCGCCTCCGGGTGGGGATAACGACGCGTTGTTCTCGGCGGGTAATTATTCTGGTAAACGCGTCGCTTCCCCTGGGCGAAACGACGCGGCGTTTCGGCGGGTGACGCTCGGGATCTTCCGGCAGCACTCGGCTGTGCTCGGTTTTCCCGTATAACGGCGTAACGGCGGCCGTATAACGGCCGTACGGTTGTTCGCAACGGCGGTAATTAGCGTATTAAAATGGGCGCTCGGCGCCTTTGCCCCTGCCCGGCCGGTGTTCGTCGGGCGGCAGACTTCCGGCGATCTACTGCCGGGTAACGATGGGGGGTGCATCGTTACAACTGTACATCAAATCGAAATGTCGTTTTTTCGTAGGAAGGAGACGATGGATGCAATCGTTTCGTAGGAAGGTTCTTTTAGGAGATCAAACACATCATAGGGTGGAGGAGATCCCAGACTCCGTTGAATGGACCGGAGGAGCGGACCGCGATGCCTCCCGAGCAACGGGCAATGCCAGAGAGCGTGATTTATGTCTTGCTGCGGAGCTCCACAGTCACAGGCGGGGGACCCCACTATACCGCACCTGCTCAAACTATCATATAATTCAAATTATAATGGTTAGAGCGAATGCGGCTAACTGTTACTATTTCCGTTCTATTAAATTTCGACTTAGCAAACCAAGAATTAGGCAAGAAAGCGGGATATAGCCTGAAGTATTGAGAACCCTTGTGGGCCGCTTGGTCTATCAAAAAGTGTTCAATTGTTTCAATATATCTCTTTCGCGGGATGGCAAAGAAATCCGAGTGAGGGGGAAGGTACTCCGAAGGCTCGCCTTCGCCAATCGCCTCCCTGGCGAGGCGATCCGCGGCCTCATTACCCGGGATGCCGATGTGCGCCGGAATCCATACAAGAATTATGTCAATTCTCTGGAGGAAGGCCGATCCCAGCTTGTTTTTCAAGACTAGGACAAGGTAATTGTGGTCTCTATTGATTCTATTAGATGGAACTATATCGACCACGCTGCGGGAGTCCGTAAAGATCGTCACCCTCTCAACATAATTTTCCAGAGCTAGTTCCGCCGCATAGATGGTAGCTATACATTTGCCAGAGAACACAGAGGAATAGCCATCTATTCTATACTTCCTCCTAATATGGGTAGGGGAGAAGATGCCTATCCCAACATGATCACCGGACTCCTCCTTGGAAGCATCTGTGAAAATTAGGTGCCTCTCCTTGATGAGATGCGAGAGGGAGGATCAAAAAACAAGCCGTGGAAACGGCGCATGGCGGATATCCTCCACTATTGAGCAAGGAGTAACCTCCATTCTAGGAATGAAGGACGAAGTCTCATAAGAAAAGAGATACAAGGGGACCCTGGTGAATGAGGCCATCCTGTGTCTGTATGTTCTCGCGCTGCAAAAAGCTCTATACTGGGTGTAACTAAATAAACGCATATGGACAATACTATCAGATACAGAACAACAATCCAAATCGAAAAGTCCTGAACCATTTTTTGATCTGAGCTTTCTTTTCGTTGTTATATTATGTTAAAGTTAACTAATCAGCGCCTGTCTACAACGGAAAACAGAGAAGGTACGACGAGGGTCGGAGTAGCGAGACGGCTTTCTGCTGTATAGACAGGCGCTGATTAGCTAACTTTAACATCACATAACAACGAAAAGAAAACTCAGATCAAAAAATGGTTCAGGACTTTTCGATTTGAATTGTTCTGTATCTGATAGTATTGTCCATATGCGTTTGTTTAGTTACACCCAGTATATATATATTCTGTTGAGCAAATCGTATCTATCCATATGGACAATACTATCAGATACAGAACAACAATTCAAATCGAAAAGTCCTGAACCATTTTTTGATCTGAGCTTTCTTTTCGTTGTTATATGATGTTAAAGTTAACTAATCAGCGCCTGTCTACAACGGAAAACAGAGAAGGTACGACGAGGGTCGGAGTAGCGAGACGGCTTTCTGCTGTATAGTAGACAGGCGCTGATTAGCTAACTTTAACATCACATAACAACGAAAAGAAAACTCAGATAAAAAATGGTTTAGGACTTTTCGATTTGAATTGTTGTTCTGTATCTGATAATGTTGTCCATATGCGTTTGTTTAGTTACACCCTGTATAAGGGGAATCTGTTGAGCAAATCGTATCTATCGTTATTAAAATGGGCCGCTTGTAAGTCGCTAAGTTTTTCAATAAGTATGTTGTTCCTAAGGGCAAATGATCTGAGGACAAGTTTTGTTGTCAGATATGCAAAACGATGTCTGATGGGACCTATCCCGGTCTCAGCATAAACCACATTGGCCGGTGTCGTGCGTCTCAAGCCAACGCAACATCGCAAGGCTCTACGTAGGGTTCTCTCTAGGAGCTCCGTCAGACCCCCATTACGTGTGGGGAAGATGAGGGCTCCATATTCGACCGATCCGCTCACCAAGGCCTTGAATATGCCAAGCAGGGTCCTCGGGTCCGCCCCCCACCAAACCCCGCTCAATGCCTTCAGAATATTAGCAAGTTTCCCGCACCTCTCCGCCAAATAGCGAACGTGCTCCTGTCCTCCCAATGAGTGGTCCAGCAAAACTCCGAGAAATCTGTGCGAACGTGAAGAGTTGATAGTAATACCGTCAAGGGTTATTGCAAAATTAAGAGGAGAAATCCTCTTTCTGCTGAAGACGATAAGCGCTGACTTGGCAGGAGACACCGACAGGCCCCTAGAAAGCAGAAATTGTGAGAGATTGTTCGCCGTTCTCTCCAAGGCCCTGAGCGACCCAGAGAGAAACGTGAAGTCGAATAGATGTACAGTCGACGTCTATTCGACACGTCTAAGATAGGTCGACTTTCGCATCTAGATAGACATCATGGTGGCCTCGTTTAGACGTTTAATAAACATCTCATTTTCTGACGCTTTTTTGACGTAAAAAATAAGACCAATTACAGTGTTAATATATAATAACATATTAATGTGTAATATATATAGATAAATCTAAATAATTTAATTCATGAAATTACGCATTAATTGCGTTTGATAACGATCGCCTGTGATTGTTTCAGTCGGTTTTAACAGCTCATAATACACTATGCCGAGCTGGTCCCACCAAATACAGAGCATGACTTTGGAGCCGTGAATATTCGGTTTGGCCGTCGACGTGGAAGCATGGCCGGGATATCCCCATGATTTTCTGCGCTTGGGGTTATCGTAATGAACCCATTTTTCGTCCCCGGTCACAATGCGATGCAGAAATTCCTTCCGTCTTTGACTTTCAAGCAACTGTTCACACAGCAAACAAACGCCGTTCAACATCTCTCGGTTTCAACTCGTACGGCACCCAATTTCCTTGCATCTGAATCATTCCCATGTCTTTGAGGCGTTTTGAAATTGCTTGTTGAGTCACTCCCAATGATCGTGCCAATTCTTCTTGACTTTGACTCAAGACTTCATTAAGTAATGCCTCCAATTCTGCATCTTCAAAAACCTTCTCTCTTCCACCGCTATGCCGGACTTCGACGTGAAAATCACCGTTCTTGAAGCATTGAAACCACTCACGACACGTTCTTTCACTAATAGCGGCCTCACCATAAGTATTCGAGAGCATTCGATGAGCCTCAGCCTCAGATTTCTTTATATTGAAGCAGAAAATTAAAACCTCCCGCAAATGACGAGAAGTTGGCTCGTAAACTGACATTTTCAATCGAGAATAACTTTATGATGCAAACACAAATCGACTAATGTTTTACAGATCACGTTACGAACGTTGACCAAGCGAAACGCTGACAACGCGAGCCACGCGCGAAGCCCGAGCGACCGCGCAATCACTCATTACGAAAACGCGGAAATCAAGGCAAGCGGAATAAAGGCGTTGCAAAAATGCAACGTAGAGGTCCTACCTAAAAGCGGCCGCAAAAATCGAGTGATACGACACATGGTCTTGTCGCTAAACGATCCCCTCCTGGGAAACCA
>NW_021848522.1:0-3956 GCF_003651465.1 Formica exsecta
ACGGTACAGTAACGATGGGGGAATGCATCGTTACAAAATAAACACGAATAATCGATTGGATATTGTGGCTGCCGTAGGTCGTCACATTAAACACAATCCGCAATACAGTAGCGCGACCCGCAACTTGGCAGCCCACACGCTCGCGCGTCTGCGCGTAGTTCCGGAAAGCGCCGCTACGCGGCGAAGGTCGAACAAGCCAACCTGAAAGTAGAAAGCGGTCAAGCGGGGATATAAGGCGGACTCCCTGCGGAGAAATCGTATATTTGTTTTTAACAACTGAGTCCGTTTCAATTGCAGAAACACCGATTCAATAATTGATTGTGACTCATAATAACAGCAAATCCGACTTCACACTACATAAAATCAATTTACTTTTCATCTGCGAAATGATAAAATTTTTTATTAAAAGGGATTATTTTTACCTATGGATTAACTATGGTAAATTCCAATTCAATTGCATTAAAACAGGTTTAATTATATTCAATTGCATTAAAACGGGTTTAATTATAACTTTATGAAATCATATAATTTCGGATTGAGGTGGATGTATATCGCCCAACATTAACCCGTCTGAAGCGTACTAAATTCGATTTGACTATTTTCAATTGGTTTTAATACCGCATTTTCGGTGCAGAAAACTCGATCGATTCAGATTACATTTTTTTAAATCCGTTTTAATCGACCATTTTCGGCAGGGAAAACAAGCTCTTTTATTATATTTTTTTTAATATAAAATATATGAATATATATTAACATATATATATACTATATACATATATATATATTTTGTACTTATCAGAATTGCAAAGAAGAACAAGTATTATCCATTCAAAATGACATTGATACAACATTTACGCTTAACTGATGGTCCGCGAAGCCTACAATTTATTGCATGGCTAATCACTGCTTACGGAGAAGACCATGAAGTTTTGAATAAAATAATGTGGACACATGAATCAAAATTTACGAATAACGGTATTGTGAATCGTTATAATCGACATTTTTGGGCAACGGAGAATCCGCACTGGACTCGTATGCGTAATTTTCAAAACAAAATAAGTATTAATGTTTGGTGTGGCATTTTGAACGGTTATTTAATTGGACCATATCTTTACGAAGAAAACCTAACGTCTCGATCTTTTCTCGATTTTTTGCGGATTAATTTGACCCAACTAATGAAAGACGTTCCTTACGATATACGAAGAAGCATGTATTTTCAACAAGACGGATGTCCAGCACATAACGCAATAATAGTTAGAAATTATCTGAACACCGTGTACGGAGATCGGTTGATCAGTACATACGGTCCATGTCGCTGGCCGGCTCGTTCACCGGATTTATCTCCATTAGATTTTTATTTGTGGGGATATTTAAAGTCAGTTGTATACAATGAAACACCGATTAATAGTATCGATGACCTTCGAGAACGCATAATAAGGGCCTGCAGAAGCATAAAACATTCCAGTTTAGCTGATGCTATCATTAAGATGTCATCATTAAGGTGATGACACATAATAATTTGTTGAAAAGAGCGGAACTATGTGTTGCGGAAGGTGGAATGCAATTTGAACATCTACTTTAACTAGTATGTTATTACGTTTGTTTACTATTTACGTTTCTAGTGAACTTCCTCGATAGCGAAGAATTACGCTTTAGCGAATTTAAAATGGTTTATTTTGTGTTGCAATGTAACTTAAAATAACATTGTGTGTACTCATTGAATTTGTTTTGCTATCCTCTACATTATTATTAAAAAAAAAAAATACAATGGTTCCATTTAAAAAAGTCAAGGTGACCTTGTTTTTTTACGGAAAAAAAATGTTTGGTCAATTTTTATTATTGCAATTTGTTGCCGGTTAGAAACTGATAAATTTCTGTTTATGACTTAACAAAGAGACGAATGATAATAATAATAATAATAATAATAATAATAATAATAATAATAATAATGTTCCGGAGTCGACCTCGACGAGATCGCCCGAATCTTGAGAGATACGCTCAGAGTTGAGCGAGAAGCAATGTGTAGCGCGAATCCGTAGATTCACTGGAGGAATAGGATTTGAATGATTACTTACGTGAGCGTAGTTTTAAGAACGTTTATTAGAAAACACCGGGAGCGAGTCTCGACACGTGTCCCGCGACTAAGATCGGAAATCTTCTGAATGTTCTTCGATGACCTGTCCTTCTCCGCGTTTCGGAAATCTTAAAGGACTTCTTGCTAGAAATCCTCGCGAGACCGGAAATCTTGTGCGCGGACGCCGGATGGTTTTTAGCGCGAGGCAGAGCACATACGCGATGCGTGAACGGTCGGCGGCTCTCGGACTCCCCACTTACAATTGAACAATCTTCACTAACAAACGAAACGATTAAACGATTTAACCATCAAGAACTGATTGCCACGATAATATGATGCGATCGTGAGCGAGACACTTTGGTTTAAAATTGAATAGAATGCGAATTGGACAATGAGTAACGCGACACGACACAAGCGAGAATAAGACACGAGAGAATATCATACGAAAAATGATAATACTAGAAACTATGATCGATTGCTATCGACCAGCTCGAATCGTTGTCAGCGGCAGACTGAAGAACGACGGAAAAGGGTCGCGGTCGACCGATTTCCATAATAGGATATTTTCGGCGCCGAAAGTTCGAGAATCTAGGTGTTTGTCACACTTTTTCTTTGTTATGATCGCGCGATCACGCGCCGATCGGCTGATCGCGACGATGTTTGTTCTCGCTCGTGTTTTGCTTGCGGCTCTTACCGTTCAGATTTGTCGGTTGAATTTACAGTTTTTATTTTTCTTTATTTTATAATAGAAAAATCATTAAAATTGTGAAATCATAACTTTAAATATCTCAGAAACTATAAGAGACCGCCGGTTATGTTATAAGGAAAAGTTACTCAAGGTCATGTCCTTGACAACATATATCAAGGTCAAAGTCATCGGTGAGGTGTAACCTAATATGCATATTTACCTAAGACGTATATAACATATATAAGACATTTCTACTTACCGTGGTTACAAGAAATTATAATATGAACTTATTTAAACTAACACTTTAATATTAACACAACCACATTTGATTGACAGCTCTGTCAGGCTATACGTGTGACGTTTGTGTTCTAACATGGCGGCTATTTTAATCGACCAATCAGGAGGAGGAACTAGTTGGCGCCTCTCTGATAATCTAGGACTCTACGTGTATATATACGTGTAGCATAATACCACTATATTCTATGCATGTGTTGTATACATATATAGCGGTAAAGGGGACGACGACGACGACGACGACGATGATGATGATGACGATGGTGACGTTTCTTACATGAAAATTTCCACATTTCGACTTTGCTTCGTAATATCTTTGCTTTATAGAACATGCAGAGCGAAAATAAAGACACTTTCCTTATATAAATCGAACCCAAGCTACCGATTAAGCTTATCAAGAATTCGATCGGTTCAGCCGTTATTTAGATCTGGTAATCTAAGGTACTTTCAACTATCCGACTCGCGTATAGATACCCGGGGTGCCTCGCTATTACTACGCGTGGTCTTTGCTTCGCGTGACTTGGCGCGAGACACTACCGTGTCTCTTGATATAAACATAAAAAATCATATTAATAATTTCTATAACAATATTTCAATAATATATTACATATATCAATGTCCTTAATATGTACTACACTGAAAATAAAAATAGTAAATTGAAAAAAGATCACATGCAACGCTACTAATATGAAATATGTATATCAGTACACCATTGCTTTTGAGATCCACAATTATGGATCTAGCAGAGACATGAACCACCCGGTCGTTTTACAGTGGCACATATAGTTCCGCTCGGCCATAAAATGGATCTAATTAGCGCCATTGTACCGGCTAGTTAAAGCGTCGTAAGAAAAACGCCGGCGTGGCCCCTCTCAGGCTTCTCTCTGGTAGTAATTATTA
>NW_021848522.1:4966-13140 GCF_003651465.1 Formica exsecta
AAAAATAATATTAATAATTTCTATAACAACATTTCAATAATATATTACATATATCGATGTCCTTAATATGTACTACACTGAAAATAAAAATAGTAAATTGAAAAAAGATCACATGCAACGCTACTAATACGAAATATGTATATCAGTACACCATTGCTTTTGAGATTCACAATTATGGATCTAGCAGAGACATGAACCACTCGGTCGTTTTACCGTGGCACTGAAAGTGGATCTGGCCATATAGTTCCGCTCGGCCGGCGTGGCCCCTATCGTACGGAAAACGCTGGGATGGCCGCTCTCAGGCTTCTCTCTGGGTTTAATAACATCCGTAGTTGTAAAACTGGCCAATCACAACTATTCCTCTAAAAAATGGAATGAATGTGATTGGCCAGCCTTGGAACTACGGATGTTATTAAACCCGATTAGGGGTGACGTGTAAACGTAGTCAATTTCACGGCCAATTATAATACTATATATACATAATTATAATATACAATAATTATAATAACATATATAAATGGAAGGGGAATGCCTTTGTTTCCCGATAGAAAAACATGTCGAAAGGAAGTAAGAAAAAAAATCATAGTTGCCTCTCTCTTGTGAGTTAGGGTGCCATTACATGGAGCGCGGAAACGCGGAAACGCGGAAGAGAATTGTAACCAGAAAAGTAACTATTCCGCGTTTCCGCGAATTGAGTCGTTTCTTTCCGCACATTTGAGCGGAATCCGCGGAATCCGTTACCGTCTCAACAAAACTCAACAAAAGTGTATAGAAAATATAAAAACTTTATAAATGGATGGTCCTGTAAGTATTTGAATGCTTTTTAGTACTTAATAAACATAGTAGCTTGTTATTTTTGGAGACATTCTGAGATAGTTGAAATATTTTTCAGGATCTCCCAATTGCATCTCCACAAGTAGATTGTCGCTGTCACCTTGAAGAAGTCTTCTTGTCTCAGTAAAAATAGGCCGTATCCATATTTTACAGTTCTTTCTGCTTTGCAGTTTCTTGTAACGCAAATATAAAATATACATTGAGATAACCTTTTTCATAGTTATCTCTGCATATCTCATCGGTTCATCCCGTGCTTATATGAGATACTTCATAATAATCATCAATATGATATTTGGATCCATTATTATACTGTTACTTTTAAAATAATAAAATAATCGAAATATATAAAAACGTTCTCCTTCACTCGTCTCCAAAATTTGATGGGATATACTGTATCCACTTAATATTTGACGCGCTCGTTCCGCGAATGTTTTTTCCGAGAGAGAACGCAAGGGGCACGAAACAGAGTATGTCCTTTTCTACGTGCATCTTTACCCCCACTCCTTAAATAAAGGCAAACGCTCGGTCTAGATATACTATGTCTATGATACATACTTTTGTGCACAAATTAGCAGGGTTCCAACTGAAATTATATGAATGCTTGGTTTTCCTTCACCTCTATTTTCTGTTGGCCACCCTGCTAATTTTAACCGTCGGTTAATTTAACCGGACTTGGTGAAATTGGCCCTAATACGGCTCTGTGATTGGTTTAGGCAGAGAGAAGAATGAGAGTCGCCACGCTGCCGTTTTTCGTGTAACGCTTTTTCTAGGTCGTACACTAGCGTCACGTACATCCATTTTACGCCGCCTGGAACTACATGGCCACATCCATTTTCGGAGCCGATAAAACAGCCGGTTGGTTCATGTCCGTGCTACATCCACTTTTCGATTTTGGGTCATATCCGTGCTACATCCACTTTTCGATGCTGGTAGTACACTGAGTACACTGATCGTTTGACATATATGTAGATATATATGTTTAAATTATAGTTAAAATTGTACCTGCAATTAAATATTATATGATCCCTGCCGAAAATGGTCGATTAAGACGGATTTAAAAAATGTAATCCGAATCGATCGGGATTTCTGCACCGAAAATGCGGTATTAAAACCGATTGAAAATAGTCAAATCGAATTTAGTTCTATGAGTGAGCTGCGTTCCGATATTCACTGCCAGTACTGAAAATCTATAGTGTACGTGACGTAAACTATAGATTTTCAATACTGGCAGTGAATATCCGAACGCAGCCACAGTGTAAATTTCGTGCTAAGAAGAAGATAGTGGACATTTCTCGTTTACATATAGAATTGAAAAGAATGCAAGTCGATGTGGTTGACAATTACGAGCAGCTGAGACATTTGTCTAATCCTGTCACGCGACGATTGGATGATAATATGCAGTTGACATTGATAAATCTTCCTGATGTTTGTTTGGAGGCGATCCTGTCTAACCTTTCTTATGATGAGATTTCTAAATATAGGATCGTAAGAGATAGCCTTTTAAAATTTAGAAAGGATTTTCTTTTGCCTGTATCAGAACGCAAAGCATATCTCATGATATCATTTTTATATTTTTTGGGGATATTATTATTATATTTTTTTGGGATATAGGTTTGCAGACAATTTAATCGGATTTGCAAGAAATTACTTAATCGTGGTTTTAATCTGATGGAAAAATATCATGCACAGTGCCTTCGTGCAGTAAAAAGTAAATTACCAAGGAGAGAATCGGAGCGAAGAAGTCATCCTCTTGCGCGTCATTGTGATATATTAACAGCGATAGAAACAAGAATCTCTATGCTATCAATGACTTTCATTAAGTATGTGGATCTGAACGTTTGTTGTTTTATTCCAGGAAAGGTAATTAATTTTTACTTTGTAAAAAGCATGGCACAATCATTGTTATTAATTTGATAATAATTGGTAAATATAGTTTAGAATAATCCTCTTAGATTTTAATAAAAATATATTAAATTGATTTCCTTTTTATGTAGAAATAGTTTTGAAAAATTGTTAGAATTATGAATTGCTAAGGGCCAATTTCACCAAGCTCGGTTAGATTAACCGACGGTTAAAATTAGCAGGGTTCCAACTGAAATGATAAGAATGCTTGGTTTTCCTTCACCTCTATTTTCTGTTGGCCACCCTGCTAATTTTAACCGACGGTTAATCTAACCGGACTTTGTGAAATTGGCCCTAAGAATTGTTAATTGTTTAAAATGTGATATAAGGGCAGCCATATCTAATTGGCAGAATTTGATATGTTGTGACAAGACATGATAGTGAATGTACATCTTAAAGTAAAAATAAAACAGTGAAAAATATCACGTATACATATAGTGTACATATAAAAATAAGAAATATGACCAGCCAATGACTTGGCTGCCTAATCTATAAATTCTGCCTAATTAGATATGACTGCATTATTTTTATATAGAAGCCTGTAATCGCCAGTATTTCATTAGTATGACAGATTTCTTAAACTTCTTTCAAAAATGTCATCTTTAATGCTTAACAACTTTTTTTTTAATAGCAATGAGCGACAATTTCAAATCTTTGTACATGAAAAGTTTTTTACATGAAAAGAAATTGATTGAGTGTATTGATCAAAATTTAAAAGAGTTACTTTTAAATATTTATCTTTTCTTTAAGATATAATATATATGTATATGCATATTTGGAATATTGCTCATGCGCATAATTTAAAGAAAAACTTAATTTAGTAAATTTTGCATGTGTCTTGTTTATACTTATCATTGTTAAATAAGTATATTTCAATTATGCATTAGGTAATTGATGAATATCATTGTTAAATAAGTATATTTCAATTATGCATTAGGTAATTGATGAATATCATTGTTAAATAAGTATATTTCAATTATGCATTAGGTAATTGATGAATATCATTGTTAAATAAGTATATTTCAATTATGCATTAGGTAATTGATGAAATTTTTCGTGTCCTTCGATTAATTCGAGAAACAAAAACCCCACCTAGAGCGCATGAGATACTTCAAGAACTGCGGGATATAAGCAGTATGGCCATGGAGCATTTTGATGAAAAGATTCTGCCAGATTTAAAACACAATATTTGCACATCTATGATTGGAACCGTGAATTCGTACGATATACCTGGTGGGGTCATGATCTCCCCCAGTAGAAATAACTCTGCACTGCCACATTGCAACAATCACAGCTCAACCTGCTCAGAAAAACTTAATCAGACTTTTAAGAAAATTAACAATTGTATGAAAAAGAACAAGATATTCTTCTTGTCTGTAAGAAACCAAATGGGTAGAATAAAGCTCAGAATGCAAAGGCAACACTATCAGATACGGATGCAAAACTTGAAATTACAGAAACAAGTAAAGAAGATACATGATCAAGACATGCAGTTAGCTGAGATGCGGAAGCATCTTGAGGAATGGGAGCAAAAAATGGTCGATTTAACTACCGAACTGAGTCGAGCACGAGAAGAAACTCAGAACCCTGACTCATTAGAAAATCGCAAACGGAAAGCACACATTGATATTATCAGTGCTGATGTCGAGACACTTCAACAGACGAATGAGTTACATGCCAAAAAACGCAAACTCATAGTAGAAAGAAAATCATCGAGTGACGCGCAGGATATGAAGTTCAAAAAATTTATGTCGGAATTACTTGCGAAAAGTGCGTTAGATAAATACCTCGTCGGTCCATCGTGCTCGCGCTAATTTGGCTTTTCTACATTAATATTCCTAGCATAAAAATTTTTGCAGAATTATATTCTTTGTATAAAGCATTTTTTAATTGTTATAATAAAATAGATATAGCAGCCATAGATAAAAATATCTACATTTTCATCCAATTATTTACTATTTTTAAACAATGATTATAAGAAAGTTTGAACAAAAAATGACTTCGATTAATTAACTATTTTTTGTTGCATTATAAGATTAACATAATGTACAAAAATGATGTATCCAGCCAAATTCATAGTGTTTTACTGTAAGATTTCTATATGCGATATATAATTCTAATATAAAATATAAGAAAAGTTCATGTTATTAATTAATATTATAGGGAGAATATTATTTTATTATGCATTTATATCAAGGAATATATATAGAGCAAGGACAATAAATTACAAATTGCAATGATATACTAATGTACATTTCCTTAAAATAATATTACATATTATATTATTTTAAAGAGATAACATTTTAATCATTGTAAAATATTAATTTTATTTTTAGTGTATGCGCCTTTTAATATGTATATAACTGATTTTATTATAGTATTAGTTTTTTTTTGTTTGTATGTAAAATTAAATATATTAACATGTAAAAAAGACTGTAATTCATATTAAATATTATTAATCAGCATATGATTTAGTTTGACATTTTATTATCAATTTATATAATTCATAATTCATGATACACGACCTTATAGTTACATTTAAAGTGGAAGGAAATATTTTTCTAAATATACGAATGGAATAATTTATAAGCATCTTATTTGCATAAATAGATATTAAAGATAAATGGCTCTCATTGAAAAAATAATTTGAATAATATAAAATAGACGAGATAAATAAATAAAATTTAAAGATGTTTAATCAAAATATTTTACATTAATCAGCTTAAAATGTTAACATATTTATATTGTGATAGCAAATATAAAATTTTCTCATAAATTATAAAGTTGATATACATAAACAAATAATTCATTCAATTCAGATTCGATTAAATTTACTATGATAAAGTTTCATAAACTATGCATATAAATTACGCCCTTATTTTCTACATCACATTATTACAATTAATGTTACGATTAATTTTTATTATTACAATTACATTATTACAATTAATTTAATATTTGCTTAATATAAAAGTTTTGCAGTTTGTATGCCCAAAATAGAATAACTTCGTCTTCGGAATTGCATGAAAGAATATAGGTGAACGTTTAAAAATGTATTTAGAAGCCTAGTAAAAAACATTTCGGTGTGCAAAATTTTGCAGACAGTAATCTTTTTTACTAGACTTCTAAATACATTTTTAAACATTCACTTATATTCTTTCATGCATTTCCGAGTGGAGACCTATCTTATTTTGTACATACAAACTGCAAAACTTTTATATTAAGCAAATATTACGATCTGACGCAAGAAGCCGGTAAAAAACTGTAATATTTTAACTTTTCTTCGTTTTTAACATAAACTCGTGAAGTCTCATTTTTGTTTCGTTGTGTACTTAAATCGTGGAAAAGGATTTCTCATTTCATGTAACCAATAAAAAAATTTCGGTCTGCAAAGTATAATTATTATGGCCGGTAAAACAGGACGGTCCGGCATCCTCTTAATATCCGATACCAAATATTGAGTTTCCATCAAAAAATCGATTTGTCAATTTGCTTCTGAATCTGTTTTTTTTTCTTCAGTTTTGCGAGATGGAAATTCGATTTCTTCTGTCTCAATATCATGTTCCTGGAAAAATACATAAATAAATATTTTTATAAACGATGCAATATAAGTAAATCATCAGTCACGCAGATTGCTTATATTAGTTTTGTTTTTTATACCAACTTTTTGATTTATAACTTTCAATGGTTTAATAGATGGTAAATTTGAAATTTTTTCGCAGATTGATATACGTTTGTAGTCACGCTTTATTAATCTTGGAATTACATCTACGGATTTAACATTCATTCGGATGGCTTTCAGATCAGAATAAAGTTGCTTCAATTTTTCATCCGTCCATCTAGTTTCTCGTATACAGATATCTATCGGTTTAGACTTGTGGTTAATCACTTTCGGTTCTTTGATAGTTGGTAACCAGTTGAGCGTTGTATTTTCCTTTTCTTCTTTTAAACAATAATATAACACGGAATTGAATAATACTAGATACATTTACATATTAGGATGCATATATTAGGGTATTTTACATAAAGTGTTATAATATGTTTTCTTTGAAACCTGACATCGTACAAAAAATATTTCAGACAGAATTTATAGAGAGAGCGAGTTCTGAGAAAAAGTTGATAATCATGAATTTTAACTAAAATCATTTTTCAAGATCATGTAACGATTAACTTAGTTTGGTAAAACTTAAGATTAAGGGCGACCTCACCGATTTCAATGACCTTGATATATGTTGTCAAGGACATAATTCTGAGTAACTTTTTCTTCTAATTTAATTGTCGCTCGTTGTTTACTACAAAGTTATGAACAATTAAAGATAGTGACTGACTGATGCTGAGGACATAAAACTGCACACATTTTCGCATGAATTATCAACTTTTACATCAAAAAAACGAAAAGAAAATGATAGAGGATTACAATGAACTAAGTAGGTTTATATATTTCAGTCAGTATTATTCAGATATTTGATACATAGTTGCCATAATATTAAAAAAAACTTTTATTCGTTCACAATAATTGTAACGTCGACGAAATAAGCGCGCGCATGCACACACACACACACGGGGGGGTGCAAGGGGGGCCTTCGGCCCCACTCCCGCACCCGCCCCGCCGGGAGGCAGGGGGGGGCTCGCTTTACAATGTAGCATGTACTTAAAAAATACTTTATTATAGTGTTTTGAAAAGCTCTCGAGATAAGCTACAAGAATATGTAATAAAAAATGAGGGATTCCGTTTAAGAAAACATCGATAACATTGACTTGGCCTTGAATAGGTCACTCAAGGTCAAGTCCATATTTTCATCATGTGTCCCCCTCTGAACCATACAACTTTTGTATAGAACATTTTTTTCCATCTTGTTTACTTTACGAGAAATTTGCGTGTGTTGATTAAAATGACTCACCCTGTATATATATGTATGTATATAGATCTCCTAAAGAGATATACAGGGTGTCCTAGACCATCCGTACACCCCTTTTCTTTCAAAAACTAAGCATTTTAGAGAAAAACGTTTTGAACAAAAATTGTATGGTTTTGAGGGGAACATAAGATGGTGTCATTGGTTTGACATTGGATGGCATCTTTAAGATCAAGTCAAGGACACCTTTTTGAGTTATTTTATATTTTAATCTGACATATTTTGATATAAAAAATAAAATATCTCGTAAAATATTTAGTTTTCGATAATTTTACCGCAATACTTTTATGTACAGAATAATGAGACAAGTCAATTAGTAAAAAAAAATAATTGTGTTTAAGAAAAAGTATGTAATTATTTACAATGTATTTTTTAAAACAATTATTTGTTTTTTTCTTTACACTAATTGATTTGTCCTCAGGATCATCCCATAAAAATATTACGGTAAGATTATCGAAAACTAAATATTGGATGATTGCATAAGTTCGTGCCCGATTTTCATAGATGGCATTAAGTTACTGC
>NW_021848522.1:13489-16201 GCF_003651465.1 Formica exsecta
GTACATGCTTAGATGGGAGGACAGATATAAGATTTAGAGTCCATCGTTTTTGTCGAAAACTATCACTCGTACGGTACAAATGAATAGGACATAAAATGTTTATCTCTGTGAGATCTAAAACTTTTGTCTAAAACATTTATCATGATTTTTCGTATTTATTGAGATAAACGTAAAAAACTATAATTTTTATGGGTTTTTCATGATTTTTACCATGAAAATCAAGTAGTCGCCAATTTTCACTATGATATTCGTAATCAGCGCGTCAAAATACGTAAAAATACTGAGTTTCAAAAAATTTGAGGGTGAGTACTTTTCGGAACTTTATCCAGAAAACATATATAGATATATTTTATAATAATTATATATATTTGTATCTAATTTTATATATTTTTTCCTGGGTGGATTCGTCAATATAGCCAAAATCATATCTTTTCTGCATCTTTAACTTTGTTGTAATTGTAATTTCAAAATCTTGACGTATGATAATTTACAAACCGAATTCTTTTTTAACATACAAAAGTTTATTAAGATGAATCTAGTTTAAAATAAAAGTCATCAAATTTTATCGAGATTGTCTTACTTTTTTAAAAGAATTTAATGCTCATCTTTATGTATATTTGTTTGTGTGAAAATCATGCTGTATAACTTCCAAAAATAATGATAAAAGTAACTATTGAATTTTCGTTATAGTCGTTACAAAAAAAAAATTAACAAATTTACTTTTTTTATTACAAACGAGAAATATATAATGCCGTTACTGTTACAGTTATCGAAAAAAAAAGAACTGTAACACTGACAGCGTTACAAGGTAATGCTACAATGCTAATGTATTGCTTTCCAATCTTGTTTATTAAAATACCTACCGATTCACGAAATGTCCATTCATCTATTTCTAACATTGTTATTATTGAATTTCGCATCTTCATGTTGGCTGGTGTATCCATCGGTGGAAGAATAGTTGCCCAAGCTCTTCTCATCTGCATCCTATTAATAATGTGTATCTCATGGACGCCTGCAGGTAATCCATGTTCCCAAGTTAAATGAGCCAATGTCAATATTTCAGGATTGTGATCTAAACAGTAATTATAATAATTTTTCTACGATGGTTCCGTTTTTCGAAACATAACATCTTCGATTTTGTTTATTTCTCGCTTTTGTTTTTGCGCTACGAATTTTCGATTGAATTGTTCTACAAATTATATATATACAGGGTGTCCCCAATTTAAATGTCAAAATTTTAGGAGCGTGTAGGAGACCGATAAACTATCTAATCTAATTTTACTTCAGGAGGATTTTAACTCGCTCTCTTTTCTTAATTCCATGTTCTACAATTTTTATTTTATAATACTTTTTGATAAATCTAATAATTTTAGTGTTGTTTTAAGTTTTTTAGTAAAAATTATTTTTCATTTTTTGCGATTTTCTTCAAAACGAAGCAAAGACGAGTAAATCTCTAAAGGACTTTTTGTCTTAGTTTATCGGTCCCCTACACGCTCCTAAAGTTTTGACATTTAAATTGAAGACACCCTGTATAATATGTAACGTATTGCTACCTGGAACAATTTTATATGGTGGCTCCCAGGGTTCGGTCTGCGCTTCACTGTCTCTGTAATCCGTTTGCGTTTCTGTGTTTTTACATGGTTCCGATTTAAGTGATATGGTGTAATGTCGTTTTTGCACATTTTGTAAAATTCCGCTTAAAACTCTGTGCTCCAAATATTGCGGAACGTCTACGGTCTGTATCTTCGGTAATACCGGTCTCCAAAAATGCTTACACGTGTCTTTGTTCATGATTGCAACCGTCTCTCTTTGTACAGCCATTTTTCTATAAATCCAAAAGTCGAAGAAAAATATCGAAATCTTTATATAGAAAATAATATTTTAAATATATAAAACTTAATAAAAAAAGAATTATTTGTAAAATGGAAATAAAACTTACCCAAAGACTTACCCAAAATTTAAAGAACAACTATGTTTAATTTTTTTTTCTTTTTAGTATCTTTATAACCTTGAGATTTTGTATTACCTGAAGATTCAGGATATAGTCACATATCTTGTAAAAAATATCAATATAAATATATAATTTTATATGATTCAGGAAAAACGATGATATATACATTATAGATTTGTTGAAATTTTAAATAAAAAGAAATATATTCTATCAATTTTCAAAGAAATACTCACAAATAGAGCACTCTCTTTTGAACATTCAATAATCTGAAACGATTGCTGCGATATATAATGTAAATATACCCGCTAATAAAAATGCATCATAAAAAGACTGCCAATTTTTGATTAACCATTAAATTTATATAGCATGTGTATCTTATGATTTTTTACATTTTTATCCGCCATAATTTGCATTGTACTTAATTAATCTTATATGTAATTATGTAATCGCAAATGTAATGTTTTATGCTTATTTTATGATTATAAAAACCACAAGAATGAAGCAACTATTATAGCACAAACAACACTCGAATCTCAAATATTGATCAAACCATAGACATAGTATATCTAGACCGAGTGTTGAGGAGTGGGAGCCGAGGTGCACGTAGAAAAGGACATACTCTATTTCGTGCCCCTTGCGTTCTTTCTCGCTCGCACAGAGCATAGCGCTCTCTTTCGTCATGCTACGTGCGAGCGAGAGAGAACGCAAGGGGCACGAAATAGAGTATGTCCTTTTCTACGTGGGCATCGGCCCCCACTCCT
>NW_021848522.1:16858-24397 GCF_003651465.1 Formica exsecta
AGGCCGGTATTCATAGTCCGTTCTTATATTCAAGATCGTCTTAAGTACGATCTTAAGATACTATGCGGCCATTTCATTGGTTGAATGGGATCTTAAGACGACCCAAGACCACACTTAAGACGATCTTGGATATAAGAACGGACTATGAATACCGGCCATAGTATATCTAGACCGAGTGTTGAGGAGTGGGATCCGAGGTGCACGTAGAAAAGGACATACTCTGTTTCGTGCCCCTTGCGTTCTCTCTCGCTCGCACGTAGCATGACGAAAGAGAGCGCTATGCTATGTGCGAGCGAGAGGGAACGCAAGGAGCACGAAACAGAGTATGTCCTTTTCTACGTGCGTCTTTACCCCCACTCCTTAAATAAAGGCAAACGCTCGGTCTAGATATACTATGTCTATGGATCAAACAATGCCATAGCAACGAATTAAAAGCAACTTTGTGTCCTTGTGATAAAGAAAAATATATAGGAAGAATAAATGATTACACAATAGTTGATCGATAATGTGTATTTTATATTCTTTGAATATTACACTCTTAACAGTGATTATATAAATGTTTACATATGTTATTTTACAAATATAATTAATAAGTTTTTAGAGAATATCTTTTATAAACTTTATATAATTAAAAAAAATTAATTTTCTCTTTCATAAATTATAGGAAATACACATATGAATTCATATACATATATAATTCATGTAAGTGTTCCAAAAGTCCCGGAACGGTCAAATATATCGAAAATAAAGCATTTTTGAGAAAAATGTTTCAAATAAAAATTGTAAGTGGCACATATTAAATAGCATTGTTAAAGTAATATAAAAATCACTTTCGGGTAATACTAATACTGGCGATACTGTACTTTTCAAGCTTCATAACTCGGAAAATACTTAATGGAAAGGAATTTTATTATAGTGTTTTGAAAAGATAAGCTTAAGATAAGTTTAAGATTAGTTACAAGAATATGCAATCAAAAATAGGAGTTTTCATTTAAAAATCTCAAAGTGACTTTACGTGGTCTTAACAATGCTACTTAAAGTCATATTAATATATCACTGCTTAATGCGCCACTTAAAACCCTACAACTTTTATTTGAAACGTTTTCCTCAAAGATGCTTTATTTTCGAGATATTTGACCGTTCGAACTTTCGGGACATCCCGTATATTGTGTGTGATTGAACTAGAAAATATTTTTTATTACTTATAGATTATTTGTATTTGCTAATACATAATTAATTTACCTTTGATTGTACTATTATATAAATTAAGATCAATAGATTATTCAGTTCATATATCATAATTATTTACATTTAAATTATTATTAATAGTGAAATCTTATAATAGCATATCGCAGAATATCGCATAACATCCCCTCATCATCAACAACTGCTACAATAAAAGAATTTTCTTCATAATTTATATATGTAGCTTAAAAGAGAAATCTCGAAATTTCTTCAATTATTTAATCTATGTAATGGCTTAAAATAGCCATTTCCAGAAGAGCCTAGATGTTCGGGCCAACTTTGATGTAATGAAATATTCCTACAAGTTTGATTAGGTAACATATCCTCTGGACATACACACTCCAGCTTTATTCTGTATATTGTCGTTTGACCAAGTGCAATTTTGGTATTTTCTCTATCCATTGATTCTTGATATAATTTATAATTAATACCTCGATCGGATAAACATTCGCTGATAATATCATCATCTTTTTTGTACTGGAGTTTATTCTCTGATAATGCTTTTTTTCTATGAATGCATTTTAGATCCACTTGTGACAAAATTAGAGACACCTCGGATGATGGCAGCCAGAATGTAGAGAAGACTAGATCTACCGAAGTTTTTCTTTTGGATTCGGCGATGGATGGTAACAAAATACCAGTTGGTGATTGTCTCCGAATACCATTAATATTGTTCGATTGATTGCCGTTAGTTTCATATTTTCGTTTAATTCTTCGCCTCTGTTGTATTTTATAATTTTTGTCCTTTATAGATGATAATATCGAAGATTGTTTTTTGTTAATTTTACTTTGATTTTTTAATGATTCCCGTTTAAATACTTTTTCTATATTAATATCATCATCTGCGTCTTGGACAATATTTGGAAAACTATGCTTGTAAATCTGTTTTTGCTGTATCATACCTACAACTTTGGAAGTTGTAGCTTGATGACCAGTGATTACTTGGTTTGTAATATTGGATGCTTCGGTATATGTGACTTTCGGCATCTTAAAATCGAAATTTGTATTATTTGCTCTGATTGATTCGCTTGTAATTACTGATGTATTTAATGCACTATGTACTGTAATAGTTTTTACGATATTTGACCTATCATTCAATATAGTTGATATATTTTCTTCAAGTTTTAGAGTTGATATATTTGCCATTGATATATTCATTACATCAATTTTGCTCATTGAATCATTTCCTTTATTAATTTTTTCCATTCCTTTTTTCTTTTTTACGTTAATATCCTCGTTATTCAATCGCGAATGACGTTGTATTAATTCAGAAGATATTAAATTATCGTTAATTTTTTTAGAAATATATTCTCCATAAGAAATATTTATAAAATATGGATCTTTAATTTCAGCACTCCTCTGCTCTCGCACTTCAGCTTGCAGATAATCTGTATTTTGTTCCTCATCTTCATTGTTACTGTTATCATTTCTGTAAAGACCATTATACTCTTTATTCAATTGTACATTATCTTCTGTCCATTTATTATTATTTTGTTTCCATGCTCGATCGTTGTCCAAATTTTCTATGACATCGTCCTCAACAAAACCATGTTTCTTGTGATTTTTGAATTCGTCGACATTTTCGTCGTATACCGTATCCGAATCGTATTTGCCGATCTCCGCGAGTAGATTATCTTTATACTTGAAGATACTTTCTTTCTGATGATTTTTATAGTCTTTTGATGATCGCTCGGAAACCAGCGGTATGTTCGCATAAGTATCCATGATTTCGAATCGATGATGGGCATCCAAAAATTTTTCCGCCTCTTTTCTTGGATCAATCGAACTATTAAACTCCAATGATTTCCAATTCTCGGAGAAATACAACGATATTCCGGGTGGGCCAACGTGTTGACTCAGAGCCAGTAGCCTCATAGTGAGCGTCGAATTAAATCTTAACCGGCAAAGGTCAGCGCGCGTTTGCGACGCGAGACTTTGACCTTTCAGAAACTGATATTTCTCTTTGATTCCCTCGTAGTTTAAACAGTCGGCAGACCAATGCAAGAACCAATCATTACCGAATCCATCAACAGTGACCGATAATCCAGACATTTGCCTACTCAAGCTATCCTCTATCGGTTTTTCGAGCAAAGGTTGTCCATTACGACCATCTATGATTGTAGCCACGGTATAATAATACGTGGGGAAACCAGCACCTATCTGATGCTTTATCATAAAGTCTGGTATATTATCGTCATTGTAATAACCAGGAATTGGAATGCTAATTACTTCAGAATTAGGGACTGTGTAATTCCAGATAGGTTCAAATGTTGATCCATTGTATGCCATAATTGTAGAATTGAACATAGCTGCCACAATATCTTCGATTCCGTCTGATGTAATATCTATCAAAATCGGTGGTAAGAGCGCACCTTTTCCCGTATTATGATGAAGTTTTCGTAATTGCTGTAACAAAAGCGATTAAAAATGAGTTCAATAATCTTCTCATATCACAACTTGATACAGATTTTATTGTATTTGATTACATACCAAATCACCGTAAAACATGTTAGCTTGGGATACTATGTATAATCCTCCAGCTTGTTGTTGACTACTTGTAGCTAGAACAAATATATTTTCTCCATCGGACTGTACCATAATTTGCGGTGCTATGAACAGTTGTTCTGTGTCTGGTAAATTAACTTTGCGTATAATATCTCCACTTCTTCCCGATATTATAAGTACATTACTTGCTCGGACGTCGTCCGATTGCATGGCATGTGACGCTATTACATCACCAATACCATCGCCGTCCATATCCGTTATAAATCTAGCATCATAAATATCTAAAATTCTTTGTTGCTGTGGAGATGCAACTGTATCTTGAATCGGTATTTCCCATATATTAGAACCATCACGACCGTTAATAGCTTGCAGAATCCCACCACGCCCAGATATGATACAATCTTTAATTTTGTCGTTTGTCAAATCCACACCGCAATCAATGGAAAATATGGCATGGGCAGTCCAATGTGTCCAAATGGTTTCGCCCGTTTTACCATTCAACGCTAATACGCCGCCTAGACATGGTGTTTGATTACCAAAATATAAAGTACAGATATATTCCGGAGCATCCATTGTATCCAGACCTAAATTTATAAATTAATAAGTGTTACATTATGAGTTCAGTTAAACTATTGATGTCAACATAAAACAATGTTAATTATTCACCTTAGATGTTGTAACAAACATCATGTAACTGTGAAATCAAAATCTGAAAAAAAAGTAAACAAAATAAAAATAGCAAATTGCAAATCACAATGCAATCTAATATATACAGGGTGTAGAAAAATTAGATCGACAAATTTTGAAGGGAAGTAGAGGACTTCAAAATAAACATTTTTTGTTAATACTATTTTTTTCTCCGACGTTTAGTTTTAATACTACGTGGTATGAAATAGGAGTTTGTGACTTAAACAATAAGATCATGTCAGTCAATTATATCTGTGTATCGCTAATAATAAACAAATCACATGCAACTTGTCAACACACTAAAGACCTCTGCTCTATTGAAGGTTTGATTGTAAGACCAAAACGGAACGTTGCAGAGAGAAATATCATTAACAAAAAATGTTTATTTTCGAGTCCTCCATTTCTCTTCAAAGTTTGTCGGTCTAATTTTTTAACATCCTATATATTTCAAACAGATATATAGGAATGGTTTATTTTTTCGTAATATAGAGCATTCAAACGCGATTATTCATAAAACATAATAAAAAGATCATACATATCTCGCGGGATTTCAAGATAAAATATTCGAGGTATATATGTACATTCTCGAGCCGGTTCTCTTGTATAACGAGCCACTGTTAATTAATCATTCACATAATTTACAAGCACTCGCTCGAATACGCACGAGTATACATCCACAGAAGCGTAATCTCATCGCATGGTGTGCGTCGGTTTAATTCCCGCTCATTGACAGAGAACGGATCACACTAAAGACCTCTGCTCTATTGAAGGTTTGATTGTAAGACCAAAACGGAACGTTGCAGAGAGAAATATCATTAACAAAAAATGTTTATTTTCGAGTCTTCTATTTTCCTCCCTTTAAAGTTTGTTGGTCTAATTTTTTTACACTCTGTATAATGGCAGAAAATAAACTCCAATTTAAAAAAATATTAAAATATACAATCAATATAGCAAAACATGCATTTAATAAAATAAAATAAAAATAAACATTTTGGTTAAAGATATACCTGTACTAAATCCCACAATAATATCCTCAATTCCATCAAAATTAACATCATTACTTCTTAGAGGTGCTTCAGAAGTTAACTTTGGCAATGATTTAGTCCATAAAATTTTTGATGAGAGTGATGTACATGGTATTATTTCTGACTTGTTTATAGAGATGTCTTTTAGTTCATGTGTCAACCAATTTTTCAATATAGTTAATGGCATCGGGAATATATTCACAGTGAATATACAAAGTATGATTAAACCTAATACTACAATTAATGCTGTAATTCCATAACACAGCGGCATAAAAAGTGCCTTGTATGGTAATTTATGGGTCTGAAAGCTACACGATTTCTTGCATTTTCTACGAGGTGGCATAAGAGGCCGCTTAACACCACCATCATCATCTAACTTCAATCCAATGTTTCTTCCATCTCTAATAAATACCTCATCTTCAATATCAGTGAGATCATCATCGTCAATGCTATCTCTCACTGCCAATTTTGGATATACCATTGACATATTGTTTTATTTATGTATATATATATATATATATATATATATCTAAAAAAATTTTTTTAATTTAAGATTACAAAAAATGGCAACTTAAGCAATTACATAATGAATTATAATAGTAAGATCTAAACATCGCCAAAAATTTTGCGGATTTACAAACATATGTATACAATTGGGCGTGTAATTTTAATATAATATATGTACCTTTTTTAGATGTACCTTTAAAGAAATACCGCTCTACAGTACTTGATAATTAAGAAGTATGAAATATAATAATTAAATGAAATATCAAAATTATCAGCAATCAGCAACAAATATTTATGTAGATATCAACTATTACAATCTTCGGGACATTAACAAGGTACTATCAGAGAGAAACATAGATATATTACCATAGACCATAGACATAGTATATCTAGACCGAGTGTTGAGGAGTGGGAGCCGAGGTGCACGTAGAAAAGGACATACTCTGTTTCGTGCCCCTTGCGTTCTCTCTTGCTCGCACGTAGCAAGATGAAAGAGAGCGCTATGCTCTGTGCGAGCGAGAGAGAACACAAGGGGCACGAAACAGAGTAAGGGCCCAGGCACATAAAAAAACTTAAGCAGTAAGACTTAAGACTTAAGAATTTCAACCATACGGAATTTTCAGCGTAGCTTACGTTTCAATATGGCTGCCTTACTGTTCGACCGTGATTGGTCAATTCGCTTACGTCTTAAGTCTTACTGCTTAAGTTTTTCATGTGCCACGGCCCTTAAGACGTAAGCGAATTGACCAATCACGGTCGAACAGTAAGGCAGCCATATTGAAACGTAAGTAAGCCTTAAATTGACCAATCACGATCAAGTATGAGGAGAATACTCGACTGTGATTAGTCAATTTCTTAAGGCTTAGAGCTTAAATCACTATTGTAGACCGGCACTTATGTGCCACGGCCCTAAGTCCTTTTCTACGTGTATCTTTACCCCCACTCCTTAAATAAAGGCAAACGCTCGGTCTAGGACTAGATCATAGACATAGTATATCTAGACCGAGTGTTGAGGATTGGGGGCCGAGGTGCTCTATGCCATAGACATAGTATATCAAGACCACTGATCTATACAATGAGTAAGGGCCACCGCACAAGCTTTTCCATAACACGTTAGTGCCGGTCCACAATAGGTGATTTAAACCCTAAGCCTTAAGAAATTGACTAATCACAGTCGAGTATTCTCTTCATACTTGACTGTGATTAGTCAATTTCTTAAGGCTTAAGGCTTAAATCACTTATTGTAGACCGGCACTAAAGCTTAGGGCTTAAGGGCCAATTTCACCAAGCTCGGTTAGATTAACCGACGGTTAAAATTAGCAGGATTCCAACTGAAATGATAAGAATGCTTGGTTTTCCTTCACCTCTATTTTCTGTTGGCCATCCTGCTAATTTTTAAGATTATTAGGTTTAGGTTTAGAATCAATACTTAACGTAACGTAAAGCCCGTATCAGACTATGCATTGAGATTGAAATTTGACCAATTTGACCAATGAAATTTTAGTCCCATTTGTTCTGATTAATCAAATTTCAATCCTTAATCTTCAATCTTCAATTTTCAATGCGTAGT
>NW_021848522.1:28454-32623 GCF_003651465.1 Formica exsecta
GACTGTGATTAGTCAATTTCTTAAGGCTTAGGGCTTAAATCATCTATTGTAGACCGGCACTAAGACGATCTTAAATCCTAAAGCCCGTATAAGGGCCACCGCACAAGCTTTTCCATAACACGTTACGTTACGTTAAGTACTGACTACACATAAATTCATACGTAATCTTAAACTTCAGTCAACGCACAAACAAAATTGTAACGTAGTATGCTTTTGTTACGTTACGATTTTCTCTGTGCGTTGACTGAAGTTTAAGATTACGTATGAGTTTAGGTTTAGGTTTAGAATCAATACTTAACGTAACGTAAAGCCCGTATCAGACTATGCATTGAGATTGAAATTTGACCAATCAGGACAAGGAAATTTTATAATAGTTTCTTTTATCCTGATTGGTCAAATTTCAATCTTCAATACGTAGTCTGATACGGGCTTAAGGGCCGTGGCACAAGAAAAACTTAAGCAGTAAGAATTAAGACTTAAGGGGGTCCCAAAGGGTCTATTTTACCGATAAAAACTTTATTTTGCACAATCTTTTTATTGATTATAAATATCAAAAAATCCTTTTCCACAATTAAAGTATACATAATAACGGAGCGCGGAGTTTAACATTTCATATGAAAAGTGGAAAAAAATGATAAAATTACAGTTTAGTTATCGGCCTGTGCCGTTTTTTTTCTACTAAAACTTCTTGAGAACTAATACACACGATTTACCACCTCTGGTTATGAGCGTAGAGTTATGTGTAGAGCGCTCGATTCGTACAGCTAGAGCCGTCAGGCGACTCATCCCCACTGCTACACTGCGTCGAGAGTATCGCGAACGAGCGGAGACCACGAACCGATGGGAGAACAGACACGACAATTGTGCATCGCGTGTAACGGTACAAGCAAAGTTCGTTGAAAGGCGGAGGTTGTTATTCTACGTGTTTGTTTGTCACGCGGGTTTTTTCCGAATGGAAAAACGAATGTTTGTGCGAGTTGTTTGGCTTATCGGGAGATTTTTTCTTGTTAATAGATTTTTCTAGAACTTACCAATGATGTACTGAAAAAGCCCGTGTGACAACTGAAACCTTGCATGTGGTTTGATTTCCCGCTTTTTTGAAATGCATTTTAATTGCAATTTTCTGGTTCTTGATGCGCAACTTTGCTTGAGTTGACGGACCGATTACGCGATCTCGTACATTCCCGCCCGCCTCGGCACAGCGTGACGAAATGAGTGGCGCGCCGGGGTAGAGCGCAAGTGTCGCGATAGCTAAAGTCGATCACCGATCGATTATCGCTGGTGATCGCGAATCGGACGTCGCGCTGTAATGGCGCTGCGATGTGTTGATGTTTTTCGAGTGAGGTTAGTGCAGTGTGACAGCAGTGTAAATATGCGAATTTTCGGATTCCTTTTATCGATGAAGTACGAGTATGGAATTGTAAAAGGCGATGATGTTGAAATACCAGGGTGCTGCTAGTGACGTGGATAAGTGATCTTGCGGTGTGACGAATAGCAGTGCGGTTGACGCGTCGTGGATGACGGGATGGGTAATAACTCGAAACGTTCATTTATTAATGCGATTGATCTTTGTCCCACAGAAGCCTTGTTGTGCCGTTGCTGTGTCTGTGACTTCGGGAAGGAGAACGATCTTCACCAGTGGACGAACGAGTTCGGATGCGGGAGTTCGGACTGTCACGACTCGAACAATGCTGTCGTCTCCCGGATGCAGCTTGGTTATTCGGGCGAGGTGCCATCGGCTTGGCGGAGTGACCTCTGAACGGATGAGACATAGATCCCCGACCTTCGGCGTCCTTCGTTGTGAGCCATTTTGGTTTGGAAGTGAACTGCTAAATGTACTCGCGTGACCATCGTTCCCAGAAATGATCGCGCATTTTTTGCAGGTGTTGCCATCGGGAGAGCGAGTAGTCAGGTTCCTTGATGAGAGACGGTTCGGGTACGGCCAGGAGGGGGGCACCGATTAAGAAGTGACCTGGTGTTAATGCGGAGATGTCGTCCGGATCGTCGGATAGTGCTCTGAGCGGTCGTGAATTGAGGCACGCTTCAATTTGAGCCAGGAGAGTAGTCATTTCCTCGAAGGTGAGTGTGGTCTCTCCAATGACTCGGCGAAGGTGGTGCTTGGTAGATTTGACGGCGGCTTCCCAAAGCCCTCCGAAGTGCGGTGCTGCAGGAGGATTGAATCGCCATTTGATTCCTTCCGTTGTGGCCGCGTGGGCTATTCGGCGACCAGAGGTGGAGGAAGCGGCAAAGAGCTCTCGAAGTGCGTTGTCTGCCCCGATGAAATTTGTGCCGCAGTCGGAGTATATCTCTTCGCAAAGGCCTCGGCGCGAAGTAAAGCGTCGAAAGGCGGCAAGAAATGCGTCCGATGTGTAATCGGACACAACATCTAAGTGTACAGCCTTTGTGCATAGGCAGACGAATACGGCGATAAACTCTTTGTGAGCTTTTTGTCCTCGACCCTTGCTTGTGCGGAGTTGAATTGGTCCAGTGTAGTCCACGCCGGTTCGTAGAAACGGGCGAACTGGAGTAACTCGTCCGTGTCGCAGATTGCCCATTGTAGTCTGCGGTGTAGCGGCTCTCCACCGAGTGCAAATGACGCAGCGATGCAGCAACTGTCTTACTCTGGACCGGCCCTGAAGAATCCAAAATCTGAGACGCAGCAGCCCGAGGGTAAGTTGCACTCCTCCGTGCAGGGTCCTGCGATGGCATGCCTCCACCAGCAGTTGGGTGAGCCATGAGGCGGTTGGCACGATCATGGGGTGTCGCTCATCTTGCGAAAGTATCGCGTGCTTGAGGCGACCTCCGACTCGCAGTATGCTGTTCTCGTCAAGGAAAGGGCTTAACTTCGCGAGTCTGCTTTTCGGCGATACAGGACGACGTGCGGTGATGGCGGCGACCTCGTCGGGATAGTGCAGGCCTTGCACTCGGCGTAACCATCTAGAGAGCGCGGTGTCGAGCTCGTCCGCCTGGAGCGTGGGTTCCACGTTTCGGGAGGCGTTCTTTTCCTTGGGCACCGCCGGGCGCCGCCACCGAAGGCACCACGCGGTGACTCGCTGGAGCCGGTGAAGTGAGGAAAACCGAAGCAGGATCTCGGGTTCTGTGTGGGTCATGCCAATGCAGGACTGCGCTGTGGTTCTTCTTTCTAGAAGATTATCGTCTTGAACTTCAGGATTCTCACTTGGCCAGAACGCTTTGTCTTCTCGAAGCCAAGCGGGTCCACTCTACCACAGTGGGTGGTCGACGAGTTCGCTGGGGGCGATGCCTCGGGAGGCACAGTCAACCGGATTATCTCGTCCAGGGACGTGTCGCCACTGGGCTTCTGGAAGACACTGTTGTATTAGTGACACACGATTTGCCACGTAAGTTTTCCATCGTGACGCGTGTCCACGGAGCCAGTGAAGAGTGACCGTGGAGTCGGTCCAAAGATTGATGGATGCTGTGGACAGACTAAGGCAGTCGCGAGTATGTTGGATTAATTTTGTGAGCAGGGCAGCGGTGCACAGCTCGAGGCGGGGCAAAGAGACTTGCTTCACCGGAGCGACCTTGCTTTTCGCTGTTAGCAACTGGATTGTCGTGGTCCCGTTCTGGGATACGCGAAGGTATGCGGCTGCGGCGTAGCCTCGCTCAGACGCATCTGCAAAGCCGTGGAGTTCCGCGCGTTCGATCGTAGAACCAGTGCCGAGCCAGCGGCGCACCCGCAGACGCTCCAACAGTGGGAGTTCCTCGAAGAAGCGGCTCCAAAGAAGTGCGTCTTTGGAGGGCAGCGGAGTGTCCCATTCCAAGTGTTGCAGCCACGCTGACTGAATGAGAATTTTTGCCCGTATGATGACTGGAGCTAGCCAACCGTGTGGGTCGAAGAGACGTGCGGTTTCGGCAAGGACGCGCCTCTTTGTTAGGTTACTTATCGTGCGCGGATGGATTGCAAAGGTGAAGTGATCCTCCGTTGAGTGCCATCGCAGCCCGAGGGTGGAGTGGGCTTCTTCTTCCCACAGGTGTAAAGTTTTATGTAGCCAATGTTCGGGAGGAATTCCCGTTAGAATCTTTTCATGGTTCGCGGCCCATTTTGGCAGTGGGAACCCGCCCGCCGTGCAGAGCTTGCGGAGTTCCGTTTGTAGTGCGACTGCGTCGGAAAGAGGGCTGGTTCCAGTAACAATGTCGTCGAAATAGCA
>NW_021848522.1:32761-36364 GCF_003651465.1 Formica exsecta
AAGAGTGCTGGTTCCAGTAACAATGTCGTCGACATAGCAGTCTCCTTGGAGCGACGCTGCTCCGCGGCGATACTTTGTTCGTTCGTTGGTGGCGAGTTGATGAAGCGTCCGAATCGCTAAAAACGGTGCACACGCGAGTCCGTACGTGACCGTTGTCAATTTGAATTCGCGCACGGCGCTCGTGACGTCGGGTCGCCATAAAATGCGTTGAAAATTGCGATCAGCGGGATGTACGAGCACTTGTCGGTACATCTTCTCAATGTCCGTGATGAAGGCGTATTGGTGTCGCCGCCAGCGCAGCAAGACATCCGCGAGTAAAGGCAGAAGGTTCGCGCCAACGTGCATCTTGGAGTTTAAGGATTTGCCCGACCTGGTTTTTTGCGAACCATTAAAAACGACTCGGAGCTTGGTTGTTGCGCTTGAGTCTCGGAGTACTCCGTGATGCGGTAAGTAACACTTGAGACCTTTGTCCTCAGTCGATGATGTTCTTACCAGCTCCATGTGTTCCAGGTCCTCGTACTCGGTCATGAATGCCCGGTAGAGATGTTCAAAGTGGGGCTCCTGGTTGCCCTTTCTTTCTATGGCGGAAAGCAATCGCTCGGCCGGGCGGCGAGTCTCAGCGAGGTTGGTCGGCGGTGCAAAAAATGGAAGTCGCACAACGTACCGTCCGTCGTCGTTGCGGTTGTGTGTTCGTTGGAAGAATAGCTCACATTCTTCTTCCGCAGGAGTGAGTGCGACTGGAGCGGCTGGTTCTCGTTCCTGCTCCCAGAAGCGGAGTACCATCTTTGCAAGCTCGTGGTCGGCGGTGCAGTGATGCGAGCCATTGAGAAGTGTGCTGGGCGTT
Source organism: Formica exsecta (assembly GCF_003651465.1). Taxonomy (NCBI): domain Eukaryota; kingdom Metazoa; phylum Arthropoda; class Insecta; order Hymenoptera; family Formicidae; genus Formica; species Formica exsecta. The sequence goes on from NW_021848522.1 coordinate 33,606, forward strand.
GTGCCACAGCCTCCTGAGAGGATCCATCCCAGAATGGTTTTTTGCGCCACTGGAGCCTCGGGCCCGCCCTTTCGTAGACCTTCCTCAAGGATGAGGGAGCATACCTCAGCTCCAAGGAGGACTTCGATTGGAGCGTCGTCGAGGTAGTGTGGATCGGCGAGAGTGAGTCCTTGAATGTGCGGCCACGTTGCGCAGCGTCTGGTCGTCGTGCTTCGATACGTAGAAAGCTGAGGTAGGATAAACGCGATGACGGAAAGCACTGTTCCGGTTGCCTTTGAGGAGACCATCAGCTTGACCTTTCCGTGGGTAGCTCCAGTCGGAGCGCCTCCTATGCCAATGATGGAAACGGCGGAGCGAGTGCGCGGCAGGCGCAGGCGCTGCGCTAGAGTTTCTGAGATGATGGATACTTCCGAACCTTGATCTATCAGAGCTCGCGTCGTATGCGGATTGCCGTATCGATCTGAGACAATTATTCTTGCTGTTGCAAGAAGGATTGCCCTGCCATCTTCCCGCAGTCGCACGGCGGAGAGAGTGCTAACTTCCTCGGATTTTGGGTTGGCGTACGCGTCATGAAGCAAGGTGTGATGTAGAGCCTTGCAAGTAAAGCAACCCTTGGCGGATTGGCACCTCGCCACTGTGTGATTTCCCAGGCAATTGAAGCATAGCCGGCTGGTTTCGACAATAGTTTTTCGCTCGCTCGCGGGCTTCGCTTTGAACTCGCGACACTGCATAATAGAGTGCCCTTCCTTGCAGAGTGCGCACTGAGCATTGCCGTATCCGCGCTTGATGAGATGTGTCCTCGCTGGGCGTGCTGAGTCCACAGCGACCTTGACGGCACCCTTTGGTCTTGCAGCGTTCAATGTGAGGATGCGTTTGCCGATGAAATCGAGCAAGGCATCGTGATTCGGGGGTTCAGCGGAGCTCGACGTAAAAGATTCCCATTCGAGACGAGTCCGCGGATCGAAAAGTTCAATCGCGAGGTAATTGAAGAGATTCATTCCGTGTGAATTTCTGGTCCTTCGAGCCGGATTTTCGCCGGCAACCGCAACATCGTGAATGTCGTCTTCAGCGAATTCAACCGTGTACATCTGTAAAAGAGAACTCCGTTAACAATGAGTGTGGACATAAACATCCTGATGAGCGGCCAGCGCGACATCCACGGACGCATGTCCCGGTCGGTGGACAATTTGAGGAAACTGGGCTCAAGCGGCATTACACTCTGCACAGTCGAGACCCGGATGAAGATCCTGGACCAGCTGTGGGCAAAGTTCGAGACGCAGCACGAACTCATTCGCGCCTGCTACAAAGACAAATACACTGAGAGTGAGTACGCTACCGAATTCTTTGATACTGTCAAAAATACATACGTGCAGCAACGAAGCAAGCTCGCCCAAGAGAGAGAGAGAGAGAGAGAGAGAGAGAAGCGCGAGTAAACGCGTAAGCGAATATGCTAGAAGAATAAAGCTGAAAAGTCCTAAAAACAGAAAAGTCCTGTAACATTTTTTTCTATAACGCTTCATAAAGGAGTTATTATTGAGTAAAGTCTGATTAATCAGCGCCGACTTTTAGCCGGGCGCACGTCAGTGAGCCCCGCGCTGCGAAGTGTGCGCCGCCGCACACTACTAGGCGTTCAGATTACTGTGCTCTACCCGCTCACGAGCGTTGGCACAATCTTTACCGGACACCCTGTATATACACAAGTCAATCATCGCCGATCTTTAGCCGGGCGAAAGTCGGTGAGCCGCGCGCCTGGTAGTGTGCGTGAGGGCTCAGCTGTTACAGCTACAGCGCGGTTCACCGACGTGCGCCCGGTAGTGTGCGCGCGCGCGTGTGTGTACACACAGTGTATATATATACAAGTAATGCCAAATATATAACATAAATCTCTGAAAAATAAGAACGCAGTCTTTTGCTTATTTTGATATTTTATTGTATTTGTGAAAATTTATTATATTTGTATTTTATAATAGTAGTTAGTGCTACAGTAGTTAGTTAGCCAGAGGCGGTCAGTTCGTGAGCTGGTTGTTTTAAGAATATTTTAGACCAAATGCGTTTTGCACGTTCGCTTTGGTTAAAAAATATAAGCCAGAAGCGATCAATTCGTGAGCTGGTTGTTATTTCACACTAGATGCAATTTGCATGTGTGTTAAAAAATATATGCCAGAGGCGATCAATTCGTGAGCTGGTTGTTATTTCACACTAGACGCAATTTGCATGTGTGTTAAAAAATATATGCTATAGGCGGTCAGTTCGTGAGCTGGTTGTTTTAAAAATATTTGACACCAAATGCGATTTGCATGTTCGCTTTGGTTAAAAAATATATGCCAGAGGCGATCAATTCGTGAGCTGGTTGTTATTTCACACTAGACGCAATTTGCATGTGTGTTAAAAAATATATGCTATAGGCGGTCAGTTCGTGAGCTGGTTGTTTTAAGAATATTTGACATCAAATGCGTTTTGCATGTTCGCTTTGGTTAAAAAATATATGCCACGTACTACTTTCAAGCGAATATACAATATGTGCAATATGCGCAGGCCAAGTTTATATGTCTATACTTTATCTATTACTGGTATCTCTTTATTCTTGGTTGTTTTAAGAATATTTGACACCAAATGCGTTTTGCATGTTCGCTTTGGTTAAAAAATATATGCCAGAGGCGATCAATTCGTGAGCTGGTTGTTATTTCACACTAGATGCAATTGCATAATATAATATAAAACAATTGCTCCTTAATTGCTTCGCATTGCTCCATCATTAT
>NW_021848523.1:0-267 GCF_003651465.1 Formica exsecta
ATAATAGTACTAAATCTGTATTGAGATAGAAATATAGTCTGTTGAATATATTGAATATAACTTTGTAACGATGCATTCCCCCCCCATCGTTACTAAACCGTACCCGGCCGCCGATCCGCCGGAAGTCCGCCGCCCAACGAATACCGGTCAGGCAAATGCGGAGGCGCTGAGTGCCCATTTTTAAATAACAACAGAAACGCGGAAACGTCTAACCGCCGTTAGATCGAGAACCGACGACGCGCTCGGGTAACCGCCCGACCGTTACCG
>NW_021848524.1:0-4023 GCF_003651465.1 Formica exsecta
ACTTGGCGTATTCTTTTTTACCTTTGTGAGGTTTTTTTAGGTGATTAGAAAGTTTGAAATCATAAAATACTGCGAGAATGACGAATCGCGGGGTCTCGTTCTGTTCGTGCGCGTACACACACACAACACACACACACAACACACACAGAAGCGTAAATCCGACCGTACAACCTCCACGTGGTACGCTTTAGATAACGCTAATGCCGGCGGTAATTGAATTTTTCATTTTAAACTTGATTTAAGAGATATAGAGAAAAAAAAATCTTATCGATTCGGCCGATTGTACATGTAATTGGGATACTCACTCGCATATATCGATAGTATCGAAGTACCGTGCGTATCGCGCCCGACTATTATAATCGCGATTAAGTGAAAGTGTACGAAAGAATCTGTGAAATATATCAATTTATACCTAACGTTCGGGAGTGTCTTATTTCGAGCGTGGATCCTAATCCTTTGGGCGTATAAATCCCTAAAGACCTCTTCCTTAGCGGCTAGAGGCACAACAACATTCACCGAATCAGAAATAAATAATGCTTTATTGATTCGTTACAATTTCCATACATATGTATACTTTACATTTTCTTACCCTAAACGCTTCTTAATACTAGCTACTCATACAAATTTTCAAATTTTCTATTTTTGTAAGTCGAACAATTAAAAATTTGTAAACGCGTGAATGTCGGAAAACCGAAACGCGCAACAATAAAGCGTAGCGAATAAATCGTGGCTATTTAGCGAACCAGCGAATAGAGCCATTAGAAATAGCGCAGTAAGCCCTATAAGAGTAGCAGTAGAAGCACTCCGGGATATACGCGATAACGTACGAAGAAATCTAAATGAAACAAATTAAAGCGAGAATTTGTCCGAACCAGAACTCGGAGCAAACGTTGTAATCGAACGCGAATTTTCATTCGGCGAATTAGACAACACAACAGTAGCGAATAATATAGAACTAGATATTGATGTCGAATCATCAATAAGCGCGTCTAGTAGACTAACACACCGCCGCGAATTCTCACTAACGTCATACGATTCAAGTATCTTTGACCCCGACGAAATCTATCGTACTCGAGACATGTATAACTCAAACGATTCCGCATCGCAACCTATCACATCGGAAGATATCGATGAGGGAATTAAGCGATTACAAGAAAAAGCAAATAGAAACGCGATACAAACAAACGCGCAAGCTCAATACAAACCGCAGAAAGAAACGGACGAAGCAGCCGACGACCTTAGGGACATATTGCGGGAAATGAGACGGGAAATTAGAAGTATGCATGCCGAGATATACGATTTAAAAATGAGAGGATCGCAACCCCGACAAAACAATGAGCATAGAACTCCGCCGGGAGAAAGAACCGAAACCGCGTACGAGTCAACACCCGAAGATGTACGACATCGAAGAGGACACGGATTTTTACCATTAAAAGAGGCTCGCGGAATGATTCCGGAATTCGACGGATCGCCAAATAAATTGCAAGAATTTTTGAGCGCGACTACATATGCAGTAGAACATATCGACCCGTTAGATGAAGTAACGCTATTAGGAGCAGTATTATGCACGAAATTAAAAGCAAGAGCAATGCTAGATTTTCAAACGCGTAAAATTCGAGATTTCGCACAGTTGAAACAAGAATTAGAGGTCTGTTACGCAAGCAAAAAGAGTACGACCCATCTACAAATTGAATTTAACACGCTAAAACAGAAGAACGGAGAAAGCGCGCGAACTTACGGACTTAGAGCCGACAAACTAGCCATGGAGCTATACGAATCGATGATGGAAGGACGTCATCATACAGTAGATAATAAACGCGCAATCATGGAAATAATACAGCAACAAGCCTTAGAAAATTTCCAAATAGGATTGCAAGACGAAATTAAAACAATTATTCGATCGCGAGGATATGCTACGTTGCAAGAAGCAATAGCAGCGGCCAGCGCGGAAGAAAAGGTTAAAGGACCGTCCGCGACCGGCACGCGAAGCAAAATCAATTTTACACCGACCTATAAACAGGAAAATCAAACGAATGTAAAATGTCAAAAATGCGGAAAAACCGGGCATTACGGTCGAGATTGTCGAACTAGCCGATACGCGAATCGATTTTCATTGCCGAAACCCGAGAGACAACTCCGCGTAAATACGATAAATAAATATTGCAATTATTGCAAAAAATCCGGACACGATCGCGAAGAATGTTGGTTATTACACGGACGACCCAATAGAGATCAATCGAGCCGAACCAAACAATATAATTCGCGACCGGAAAATAAAAACCGCAAGAATAGCGAGCAAGGAAAAAAGAAATTTAACTCCGCGCAAAGTAGCGATGAGGAGGAAAGGAACGAAAGAAAATCGCACCGACCTGCAATTGAATATCAAGTATCACACTTTAAAAATACGCCGCATATACAGACAGGATTGGACCTTGTCACATTACCAATGCGAGAAGCGAAACGCGAAAAAATAAATGAATATTAGGAGTAGACTTCCTGAAGAAACAAGGAGCCAGTTGCAATTACTCGAAGAAACAATTGAGAATCGGACGGAATACTTTGAAATTATATCCGTATCAGAGAACCACATTGCAACCCCGTAGTGAAACAATAATACAAGTAGCTACGAATAAAAATTTGATAAGCATCATTCAGGCAGAAGAAGCCGCACCAGGAGTATTGATAGGAAGCTGCCTGGTCGACCCACAAAATTATCTATGTCCCGCAAGTGTAATAAACACAACGGATAACATAATCGAAATGTTAATGCCGCAAGTAACAATTGAAGAAATCGCACAAGAAAACACGGTGGAAATAAACGCCACACAAGCGAAAAAAGGAGAAGATGACATCCCGCGTACCGAAAAGGTAACACAAGCCCTTCGAATCGACCATTTAAATAAGGAAGAATTAAAAGCAATAAAAGAGATATGCGAAAATTACAGCGACATATTCCACATCGAAGGAGAACCACTGACTTGCACCAACACAATCGCGCATAAGATTGCAACGCAAGCAGATAGCTCACCGGTCAACGTACGGCCTTACCGCCTGCCGGAGAAGCATAAAGAGGAAGTAAATCGACAAGTCCGAGAAATGTTAAAAAAATAAAATAATCCGACCAAGCATGAGCCAATGGAACGCACCGTTATTGGTAGTCCCTAAGAAAGCCGATGCGTCAGGAAAACCGAAACTACGGGTAGTCGTAGATTTTAGAAAATTAAATGATCTAACAATAGGAGATTCATTTCCCTTAGATATATTAGATCAGCTTGGAAACGCCAAGTACTTTACAACACTGGATTTAGCATCCGGATACCACAAAATTCCGATGGAAGAAGGCGACAAATGCGAAACTGCTTTTTCCACACCTCACGGGCATTACGAATACAATAGAATGCCTTTCGGATTAAAAAATGCGCCAGCCACATTTCAAAGGCTAATGAACTCAATACTGATAGGCATACAAGGAATAAAATGCTTAGTATATTTGGATGACATTGTAATCTACGGAGCCAGCCTACAAGATCATAACAAGAGACTCATCGAAGTCCTACGAAGATTGCGAGAAAACAATCTGAAATTACAGCCGGACAAATGCGAATTCCTACGAAAAGAAGTGACATACTTAGGTCATATAATCACAGAAAACGGAATATCGCCGGATCCGTCTAAATTAGAGGCCGTAAGAAATTTTCCGACGCCTAGGAAAGTAAAAGATATTCAAGCTTTCATAGGATTAGCCGGATACTATAGAAAATTTATTGAAAATTTCTCTAAAATCGCGAAACCACTAACGAAGTTAACCAAAAAGGAAAATAAATTTGAGTGGACGCAAGAACAACAACAAGCATTTGAAATGCTTAAAGAAAAATTAACGACGGCACCTTTACTAAAATACCCAGATTTCAAAAAAGAATTTATCGTAACGACCGATGCATCAGATTATGCAATCGGAGCGATATTATCGCAAGGAGAAATAGGCCAAGATCAACCAATAGCATATGCCAGTCGAATACTATC
>NW_021848524.1:4471-5594 GCF_003651465.1 Formica exsecta
AAAAATTACGCGCCTCACAGCAAGTTGCAAAGGAGCATCTGAAGAACGAAAAAATAAAAACCAAAGAAAATTATGATAAAAAGACTAAAGAAATTAAACTCAAGGTAGGAGAAAAAGTCCTCTTGTACGACGAAACAGTTCGCCAAGGACGATCAAAGAAATTGGACTCCCTATGGACCGGACTCTACACGATAATCGAAAAGAATTCGGAAGTGAACTACACAATAAAAAGGGGAAGGAAAACCATACGCGTCCACATAAATCGATTGAAACCATTTATCGAAAATTAAAGAGTAAGAAAAAGAAGGAAAAAGAGAAGAAAAAACGCACGAATAAAATAAAAATAGAATAGATAATAAGGAAAATGAAAAACAGAAAATAAAGAAAATTCCTACCTTAACGCTCTCCACTTCCACGTCCAGTACCGCGACCCAGGTTCCACTCCCGCATAGCCTGAAGAAGAGGCGACCCGGGACGAACCGCGCTAACGATACGAGGCTCCCATGCCACGGCGCCACGACCCACAGGACGAGGTCCAGGGTTGAGGAACCGATCACGTCCCACGAAACGAGGAGCCGGATCCCAGCGAAATTCAAGTCCGCGACCCCGATTGATATGGGGCGGCGGCGTGTCCACAGGCACTTCCGGCACAAAATCAACGTCACGATCGACCACTAAATCCAGAAGACCCAGCAACGCAACCTCGCGAACAAGCGCGGGCGCCGAGAGTTGGTCCCAAAAGGAACGGGAAAAATAGTCCGACACGTCTGACACCTCCACTAAGGGATACTGATCCCTAACAGAGTTTTGAGCAACACTGAAAAATAACTCGTGACAGTTGGGAGTCATAACACCCAAAAAAACTCAAAAAAAAAACCATTCGCACAACGCGACGAGACAATACGCAAGAAAAATTTCCGTACAGGATTAAAAATACGAGACGACGTCGGAAGACAGACTGAATGGAAGAGCGAATAAAAAGCCTGGAAAGAACTAGATAAAAACAAATAGCCGCGTATGCATCCAGACAAAAAGATAATGCACCGAAATGATTCTAAGAAAATATTATAATATAATACAAAGCTTTCTATTACAGGAGTCTTATTGCACGGAGCACCTGTAA
>NW_021848524.1:6453-17713 GCF_003651465.1 Formica exsecta
TCGCTCACTACTCGCTCGCATATATCGATAGTATCGAAGTACCGTACGTATCGCGCCCGACTATTATAATCGCGACTAAGTGAAAGTGTACAAGAATCTGTGAAATATATCAATTTATACCTAACGTTCGGGAGTGTCTTATTTCGAGCGTGGATCCTAATCCTTTGGGCGTATAAATCCCTAAAGACCTCTTCCTTAGCGGCTAGAGGCACAACACTTGGCTATAATAGGCTACCGGTGCCCATAGATTTGACTCTTGTTTTTGCAATAGAATGCCCGCGACTGCTATGGCGCTTGCATCCGTATGAATCTCCGTATCTAAAAACGGATTATAAATACTTAAAACCGGAAAATAAATCAAATTATCTTTTAATAATTTAAAAGCTGTTTGACACTTGATATCTAATTCAAAAGGAACTGACTTGCGTAAGAGATTATTAAGAGGTTTGGCAATGGAAGCGGAATCCTTAATGAATTTCCTAAAATAATTTGTGAGACCCAAAAATCTTTGTAGTTCCACAACTTTCTTTTTGAAGTTGAGGAAAATTTATAACACTTTCAACATGTCTAGAACTGAGTGTAATTCCATTTTCCGAGATAATATAGCCCAAATATTCAATAGTCGTCTTCAGAAACAAGCATTTGTTATAATTTAATTGAAAATTGTGTCTTTTGAGCTCTAAAAGAACAAGTCTCAACGTATTTAAATTGTCTGTAATAGAAAAGGATGGTATTAAGATGTCATCAATATAGACTATGACTTTGTCGTTTCTTATCAGAGGTTGCAAAATTTGGACCAATCTTTTTTGGAATTCGGCAGGAGCCTCACAAAATCCAAAAGGTAATCTCATATGTTTGAATTGCTCGGCAGGCGTGGCAAACGAGAAATATTTAGTAACCTCTGGGTGGAGTTTGATATTATAGAAACCATCTTTTAAGTCTAAAAGAGTGAAAACTGACTTGTCGCTCAAACGAGATAAACACTCCTCAATTAAAGGAAACGGATATTTTTGCTTAATGACCTTATTATTAAGAGGTCTTAAATCAACGCACAACCGCAACGAGCCATTCTTTTTTCTTACCCGAACAACTCTAGCGCAATAAGGAGACGTACTTAATTTAATTATACCGCGTTCGAGCAGGTCGTCCGTGATCTCTCTTATTTTTATTCGCTCAGACCAAGCAAAACGTCTTGGGGATTATGCATAGACAGCATTATCTTTTAGTGCTATTTCTATTAAATAGTCATCTTGAACGGGCTCTAATTGAGTATTTTCAACTCCTGTAATAACCGATAATAATTCTTGTTTTACTGTAGAATCAAAATCTATTTCTATTTCAGAAAAGAAGTCACTAGTTTTATTAATTGATTCTTCGACAACATCTGTTAAAGCAATTTCTGAAAATAATTTAACGTTATTTTCTACTTTGTTTACATTATATTTAAAAATAACAGAAATCTCATGTCTGTTGAGAAAATCGCGACCAATTACAAAATCTGTCGAAAAAGCCTTATTATTTAAAACATGAAGTTTAATGGATGCAATGAAATTCGGTAAAGCATTTAATATAACCTGAGTTTCAAAAGAACCTAAGATATAGAGATAGTCATGTTTTTAATAGCGTTATACGATTGGTCTGGTTTAGCAAGCATAACTTTTACATTATCAAAAAATTTTCTGAAAGCCGAAATAGAAATAAAAGAAATCGGACTCCCTGTATCTGTTAAAGCATGCGCCGAACAACAAGTATTATCAATTTTTAAAATTGTTACAATTGGATTGTCAGAATTGATTTTCATACCCTGATCGCTATAAATACACGCTACCACTTTAGAAGAAGAAGAATCCTTTGTGGACTTCTCCACTGCTGCTACAGGTGGTGGTTGCGACTGCTGCGAAAGCCTCTAGCCTTGCTCCTTTTTCTTCAATTTAGGGCAGTCTGCCCTGACATGGTCCTTGTTGTGGCAGTAAACACAGTGTGCCTCTGCCTTGAAATTCTTCTGCTGCTGGTTGTATTTTTCCGGAAAAGAATTTGACAATTTTGACTTGTCAAATCTTGGATTCGAGTTTTTAACTTTCTCGAATTTATTATTTGATGACGGAACCTTTTAAATGTGTTAGCACAAGTAGACGTAATGTGCTGCATTTCATATAGAAACTGGTTCAGAGAATTAACACGTAGAGATGATGCGACAGCTTTAATGGATAAATTGGTAATTCCATTCACTAAAAGTTCAATAGAATTCATGTTGTCCATCCTCAAACTTCTCATTAGTGCCAATTTGTCCATGGCGTAGTCTTCAAAAGATTCAGAAGAATAGTTCCATTTCCTGGCTTCGACTTTTTGCATCGTGACATTAAACAGAACCTTTCTTTTGAAGCGATCTATAATAGCACTTCTGAAATAAGACCAGGAACGGTTAATTTCTCCGGAAGATAAATCGAACCAACGTCTAGTAGATTTATTCAGTTTTGTAGTAGCTGCAGATAGCATAACTACTTGTGACAAGCTATGTATTCTTGCTACGCTCTCTATTTTGTCGATCCATAAGTTGAGGTCATCCTCTTCAGTTCCTCCAAAGGCAGGTATTAACGAAGCCAAGAATTTGACTGAATTTCCTGTGAACGATGAAGAAATTTCAGTATTTTGAGCTTGATTTGTGTGAAAGCTCTTTTGAAAGACTGGAGACGGCTAAGCCTGCTCAGTGCGAAGAAGCTGATTTGATTGAGGATGTCGTTGAAAGACTGGAGACGGTGGAGCCTGCTCAGTCCGAGGATGCTGATTAACATGAGGATGTCGTTGAAAGACTGGAGAGGGTGGAGCCTGTTCGATGCGTTCTCTGTTTGGTCTAGCTTCATCGTTATGTGTCAACGACATAAACATCTGCATCATCTGGTGCAGTTGCGTCATATCTTCCTGTTGACGTTTGAGTTGATTAGTCAATAAAGTACAGAAATGAGGCAGAAACTTATCTGTAGGAACGGGCTGATCTCCCATGGAAGAAAGAAAGTCTTAATCAGCCGCTATTGACTGTGAGCTTTCAGACATCGTTGAGGGAGGTCTTGAAGCTTCTCCTATAGCTTCTTGAGGCAAAGAATGCTGAATTTCGTCCAGCGGGCCGAATGCCTTTAAATGATCCAAGAGAACTTTTCTGCAAGCCACTAGGTCGTCAAGAATATTTGAAATTCCATAGACACGACATTCCTCTTGCAACTCTTCCAGAGTTAACGAAACGAGACGTTCTTGTGGCAACATCTTGAGAGATGAACGTGAAACATACAATATCAACATATAATGATACAAGGTCACTCGCGCTTTTAAAAAAATTTGAGTGAAGCGAGGGGGGGATTTAAGGCGGGAGGAGGCACGAACCAAGCATCCATCTCTTCCGTGGCAGCGGCACTGTCGTGTCTGTGTAGGGCGTTTAGTTTAGTTTATCCCCAGCACGTCTCCAGGTCACGGAGAGACGAAATCCCCAGCACGTCTCCAGATACTGAGCACTCGCTCATATGATACAACGCACTCGCGCTTTTAAGAAAATTTTCGCGCTACGATTTAGTTCAGTCTTGGTCAAATGTCTTGCGCGCCACAATCGCGAACGAGTCCAACGCCACTGACACGAACGAAATCAATATGGCGGAGTGACTTTCGCGCCACCAACGCGAACAAAATCAATATGGCGGATTGTCTTTCGCGCCACAAACAGAAGCGTTACCAAGATGGCGGATTGTCTTTTCGCGCCACGACGTAATCAACATGGCGGATTGTCTTTTTCGCGCCACTAACACGAACGAAACCAATATGGCGGATTGTACTTTCGCGCCACGACACAATTCACCCGGGCGTATCCCGTTTGGACACGGAACGATTGGACACGCATTATTGGACACGTTTTATTGGACACTGCTCGATTGGACATCGCTCAATTGAACACCGCACGATTGGACACCGCACGATTGGACACGCACACTGCACGATTGGACACTGCACGATTGGACAAAGAATTATTGGACACTGCACAATTGGACACCGCACGATTGGACACTGCACGATTGGACACCGCATTATTGGACACCGCACGATTGGACACCGCACGATTGGACACCAGTAATTATGCATAAAGTGGGCACAAGCAGAAGCATAAATTTTAGTTTTAAATCAGAAATAGGTATGGGTTAAGTTATATCTTTCGGAAGTGGAGCCCCCCGTAGGGGGAGGCGAAACCCACTGTGTCCAATTGTGCAGTGTTCAATCGTGCGGTGTCCAATCGTGCAGTGTCCAATCGTGCAGTGTCCAATAATGCGGTGTCCAATCGTGCAGTGTCCAATCGTGCAATGAGCGTGTCCAATCGTGCAATGTCCAATAATGCGGTGTCCAATCGTGCAGTGTCCAATCGTGCAGTAAGCGTGTCCAATCGTGCAATGTCCAATAATGCGGTGTCCAATCGTGCAGTGTCCAATCGTGCAGTAAGCGTGTCCAATCGTGCAATGTCCAATAATGCGGTGTCCAATCGTGCAGTGTCCAATCGTACAGTGTGCGTGTCCAATCGTGCGGTGTCCAATAATTCTGTGTCCAATCGTGCAATGTCCAATCGTTCCGTGTCCAATACTGCGTGTCCAATCGAGCGGTGTCCAATCGTTCCGTGTCCAAACGGGTGTCACCCCGATGAGTCAAGCCAGTGTTACAACATCCAAGAACTCTTCTGCCTCGGAGCTTCCCATGGATACATCTCCTGGCATTATTTTCATAACTCCAGTGGCCTCTGACAATATACATACCAGCTCATTATCTCCAAAGATTGTCAACACGGATAAAGCCTGCAATATCAAAAAAGCTACAGCGAAAAAGAGAACATCTCCTATTGCTCTTTCTGAACCTCATACTATCAAGAAGACAGGATCTGCGACACCTGATTCACGCCTTCTTAATAAATATGCAATTGACTCAAAACCTCCTTTTATTGTTCATATTGAGAATTTATCTTCTCCATCTTCTCTTTCCAATCCTCAGGTGCAGAACTTATCATCCTCTGATAATCTGGGACATAAGAAAGGAGGTAATAATTTCAAAAAATCTGAATCCGGAACTTATGGTATTATTGCCTTTGGTAAGCGAATTTCCAATTATATCGACTTGTTCAAATGTACCTTCGATCTTGAATCTTCGGGCAAGAACAAATTTTCCGTTTCTTTTTCTGATGGCAATTCTGCAAACAAGTTTTGTGATTTACTAAATAATGTTGTGCCCGCCGATTCGAGATTAATCGAAGCGCGCTATACAACCGCTTTACACTTGCAAACCGCGTCACCTCCGCACACGAGCGAATAGAAAGAACACTCGTTTAAGAAATAGAGATAACTTCATTAGAACAACAACACAACAACGTAATATAACGATAACCGAACGTAAAAGACGGAGCTGTCTCAAATACGGCCGTACTGCAAGACAGCTGCTCAAAGTCTAACATGACTGCCGTTGTTTATCAATATTCCATGACAACCTCTTAGAGACGATCCTCCTCTATAATCTCGCTTCAGACCGATCGCCTTTAACGCGATGCATGGACGTAACAATAATAACATTAATCAGATTTTTCCAGGTGAAGTTTGGATCGCTTATGTTCCTAATTATAAAGTAATTAATCAATTTATTATAAGGGGCATTGATGACAATGACTCTCCGGAAGAACTTTTAGCTCATATTCGTCCTCCCCCTGAATGGAATTCTTTATGGACTCCTCTTTTGAGATAGTCCGCTTAAAAAGAAGCGTTCGCACTAAATTAGATGATAACTTGTTAAAGCAGAATGTAATTAATAGGGGACAGGCAGGATGGAGTGTCCGGAACAGAAAAGAAACTTTGCTCCTTTTGTACAAAAAGCACAGACTAGATACGTTTTATTCGCTCTCACTTTTACATCGACCGATTTTCGCTAATTCAGAATGGCGACTGACTATCGAGTCGTTCGTCTTCGCGATATTCACCGGTATCACGTGATACCCGAATGTAAACGGAATAAACCGACTCGCAGTTTAGTAAGATCGTGCGTGTGTGGCTCGTAACTTCCTGTACAGTCTGTTTCTTAGTATAGTCGATGTACAGTCAACGCGATAAACAATTAATTTTCTCAACACTACCGCCGTTTGAGCGTTTTTACATACATCGATGATAAATTCATACTAACACATAATTTTTTGAAACGCTCTTTCGGTAGAGCTTTAGTGAGAATATCGGCTCGCTGATTTTCGGAAGGAACGTATTCTATAGCTATGTCTTTATTGTCTACTTTTTCTCCTATGAAATGATAGCGGACATCTATATGTTTTGTACGCTTGTGATACAAAGTGGTTTCGCTTGCGAATGGGCATCCGATGTCATGCAACAGTTTTCGAAGCCACATGGCTTCTTTCGCTGCTGTCGATACTGCTACATACTCGGTTTCTGTAGTGCTTAGAGTGACCATCTTTTGTCTCTGTGATGACCAGGAGATAGCACCATTTGCGAGGCAGAAAAGGTACCCCGTGGTAGACCTTCTCATCTCGACATCGCCCGCGTAGTCCGCATCAGAGAATCCGATTAGTTCTGGCTTGCTACCGCCGTCTTTATATTCTATGCAGTAATCTATTGTGCCGCTGAAATATGCGAATATTCGTTTTACCGCACGCCAGTGTTTGTGACTGTGATTATTTAAGTATTTGCTAACAAAGTTCACCACATATGAAATGTCCGGGCCTGACACTGCCACTAGAAATACTAGGGATCCTACAGCCTCTCGGTAAGGCATATTGCTCGGTTTCTCACTGTCTATCTCTGTTGGAGACAATATCACATGCGGATCTGCAGGTACGCTTACAGGTTTGGCATTATTCATTCGAAACTTATCGATTATCCTTTTGGTATAGGCGCTTTGATGAATAACTAGAGATTTTTGCGATCGATTTTGAGATATCTGTAAGCTTACGAATATACTAGAATCGCCTATCGTTATCTTAAACGTATCGCTTAATCTATTTACAATATAGTCTAGAGTCTTTACTGAGTTCGCTGCAATGAGTCCGTCGTCAACGAATAAGGCTAAGTACACTGGTTCACCATCGAACTGACCGACAAATACGCACTTGTCAGCTTCACATTCTTTAAACTAGAACTCGTTTAAGAACTTTGTGAATTTCAGGTTCCAGCACCTTGGGGCCTGCTTGAGGCCATATAATGATTTTTTGTTCAATCGTGCAGTGTCCAATCGTGCGGTGTCCAATTGAGCGGTGTCCAATCGAGCAGTATCCAATAATGCGTGTCCAATCGAGCGGTGTCCAATCGTTACGTGTCCAAATGGAGATCACCCTTCACCCGGCGACGCTCGAAACCACGTACAATGCACATGCACAACGTGTCCACTTGTTGCCGGGAAATGTCTTGCAAGATGCGTAACTTTATGTCGTACGCACTTGTATAAAACGCGAGAAACAGCACTGACGCAATGTCAATAGTGCTGCTATCGCAAGAAAGTCGTCACTGGCACGATACACGAAAAACGGCACTGACGCGTTTAACGCGGAAACCGACACTGACAAGTGTCACCAAAAAGTCACTGACTTTAATACCGCGAGGGTCCTTAACACTGTCTAGCGTAAAAACGTCTATCACAGAGCAAAAAATAGTCTCCGACGTATATCACGTCTTAACCGAACTGACGCAATCGTACGACAATGGTTACCGTTGTGAATCACGAGAAACAGTATCTGACACGAACGAGAAAAACAGCTACTGACACGAACACGTTAAAGCAGACCTGACACACTGCTGCGTAAACAGATACTGCCGTAAATCGCGAAAAACAGTCACTGACACGAGCGCGAAAACAGTTACTGACGCGATCACATTAAAGCAGAACCGTCGCACTTCTGCGAAGCCGCGTTACTCTCGGCACGCACAAGTCCTTGCCTGTTCGGGTGATGCAACCTTTGCAGACAAAGGATACTGCGCAGTTCTTGATATGACGCAATACCCATAGACAAAGAGTGATGCGTATATGACGGAAAGACGCGATTTTCACACGAAAGAAAATCACAATGTCTTTTCCCGAAGGCTGATAAAATCAAACATGCCGTATTTACACGGAAAAATCTGTATCCCACTTCTGAGCTGTGAGAAGCGGATGGCGGATCTACAGGTTATTTGACCGTAAATTGCCGGGAATCTACTGTCAGGATAGGCGCGGATAGATTTTGTAGTGTGAGGGTTGTTGACTGGATACAGATATTTAATAATATAAACAATGCGTTTATTAAACTGTGTACTACACATTCGCGATATCAGCCTTAGCGCCCGAGTTCAAACAATACTCTCTCGTATGGCAGTCGAACATTGAGTGTCCGGGGTCTCGCCGTTGTCCGCCAAGTCCCGGTCGAGGGAGGGAAATCCTCCCTTGACCGGGCGCGTGTACGTCACGATCGCATGAGCTCATGCTACTCGCGTTGTATGTAGCAACCAATCAACGGCCGCGAGGCCGACGCGCGCGCCATCTACTACCGCCATAAACTGGATGCAGTTATACAAGGTGTAACCTTACAATATCTTAAACTGAAAAAAAAATAAGTGAAAAATAAAGTTGGCTCTGATTTATTTTATTTGTGCATATATTAATACATGTGGCACTACCATATATTTTGTTGACGACATTTGTATTTTCTTTAATTTCAAGTCGTCATACTCATACCATGAAACATTGGTAAATAATAAAGCCGTATAATGACGTGCACTGTTTATGTAATTGACAACTCCTCTCAATATATATTTGCTATCACCTATTGTGATGTTTTTTGCAATATTTTGTAAGTTATAGCTTCTAATTGTAGCTTCTAATCCTATATTTTTCAAATAATTTTTGTCAGTTACAATACTTGTATCTATTACAATTTGCGGACCATATTTTTCTGTAACGTGGCATGAATTGCTACATTTTATGCAAGTTTGTTTTGATGTAAATACGTCATTAATGGCGTCTTGGATGTGCTAAAGCCCTCTATGTAATAAGACATCCACGTTCACACTTATAGCTGTGAAATCTCTCTCATTGCGATAGTCACAAGTTTCGCAGTTTTTGCTTCTGCGAAGACTGGGTAACGAGGCGAAAATATATTCGGCTAGATGGGCAGCATTACACATAGCGTCTAATGATTGAAAATTTCTAGTATATTTGGATTGTTCAAATAATGATAAATTAATAAGAAAGAATGCTTTTGCAGTGTATTCGTTTTTGGTAATTTTTCCACGAGATACAATTTTTGTTGCTAACTGCATGAAACATTCATCTGTATCTTGTACAATACGTTTGTACTCTGCATCCATGCCTATCATATGTGCAGTTATATTTAACCCTTAACGTGCACTGTGGGGTCAGATTGACCCCAGACAAATTCAACGTCAATTTACTCTGACTCGCATCACGAAAATTAAACTTGTCACGTTATCTAATATTAGTTCAAGGTACCCTCTTCCTCCCCAAGCATGATATGCTACTCGCCAAGCGTCAATATAGCTCTGGCATTCGAGCAAAGTAGACGCTCCGAGGCTTGGGGTCACGAAATCCCCCAGTGTGCACGCAGTGATTTTTTGGAGTGTTTTTTGTACTTTTTTCTGTGATTTTTATCGTTGATCGTCTTCAGTACAGTGTAAGTATCTCATAAAGTGCAATGTGAATTTTTTCTATGACGTATTTATATAATTTTTCGGTGTTATTAGATGCCTTACAATTTACGGGGTCGACCCGTTCGACAAGACCTACTCGAATACGATTCTCCATTATAATTATACGAAAGGAGGCATCGATTGCTTCGATCAACTATGCCATTCGTATACGGTCACAAAAAAAACAACTAGGTGGCCAACGAGAATTTTCTTCGTCATGCTACATCAGGCGATTGTCAACGCCAGGATATTGTTGAAATGTAAAAATATGAGAGCGGAGAATAGAAATAAAGTTACTGCAGTCGCGTGTTTGGAACAGATATGTTCTTATCTCGTAACGCCGCACTTGAAAGAAAGATACGCGCAACCGACGCTACGAAAAGATATTAAATTTGGCATTGCCGCAATAATCAACGAAGACAGGTTTTCGGAACAAAGAAAGAACGCCTGGTATTAGAAAAAAGATGTAGATGCGCATTATGTGATAGAAAAAACGACAACAAAACAAAATAGGCGTGCCGAGCCTGCGAGCGTCCGATATGCCTGGAGCACCGCGTATATTTGTGCGTTAATTGTTACGGTTTAGAATAAGTATTAATATTTGATATTGTTTTTTTACTTTTTTCTAACATTTTACCTTTGCCTCAATATGTTTTATGAAGAAAAACATAGTTTATTAATAAATCGATGTATTTTGTAAAAAACGTTTGTTTCTTTTTCCCTCCAATTCCTCAAACGCGCCCTATTGCACTAATTTTTTTCTTAAAGTGTCACATCTCGAGAGTAACAGGTTAAATTTTTAGCTTAAAATATCAAAAATAGTATGAGTTCTGATTTTTTGAGTAAAAAAAGTTATTTTTTACGTTTTTTTGCTTGGAGAATTTTTTTTTATATTCCAAATCAAATTTTATGTAAAAACACAATTCCGTCGTATAGAAGGATGTTTCAAAGTTATTATGTAATTTTTTCAAGTCAAAAATTCAAATAGCTTTATTGCAGCAAGCATTTTAGTAGTGGGGGCTGAAACGACCCCAGTGTGACCGTTATGTAATTCTGCTGAAGTGTGCACGTTAAAGGTTAAAAGAGCGTCAAAAGCACACATATTACGTATCATTACGGTTTCTCTTTGTAATTTAACCGGCTGACATAAATTACCATTTTTCATTATTGGAGTGAAAACCGCATCTTTTAATTTGATACTTTCCCATTCGAGACATTTGTCTAAATATGATTTTTTTAATGTTGCCATATTTTTGGTTATTTTTATTTATTAAACCCCTCCAATTTTCTTGAAAGTTTAACGGATCGTTTACGGTATCGTCAGAAATGGAACATATCGAATCTGATGCTTTTGAATAAGTTTGAATGTTGTAAGAACTGTCTGTGATAGAATTTACTCACGAACTATTTGCAATGGGATTATCATTAATATTAGAAATTGATGTATCAAAGTATGAATTACTTGAAAAGTCGAGATATTGCCCAGATTTATCTTTATGTATATCTTTGTGTATATCATTATGTATATCTTTATCATTATCATTATTTTTCGGGGTTGCTTTGCATTCCTG